>NC_052160.1:104780707-105080707 GCF_902713615.1 Scyliorhinus canicula | reverse complement strand
TTTTCAGCACCAGCCTGGGATACAAATTGTAAATGCACATATATTAAGCCGCCTGCCCCTACCCAAGAGCATTCAGCCACCACCTGTACATTAGGAGATAATTCTAACTAACTGGGGTTGCTGTGTTACCTGGTTAAAGGGGATAGAGTGGAGGTGTGGGTCTTAAGTAGGGTGCTCTTTCCAAGGGCCGGTGCAGACTCGATGGGCTGAATGGCCTCCTGCACTGTAAATTCTAAAATTCAATGATTCTAACTCTAAATTTCCTAGACACTCTGCCAGCAACCACGGGGTGAATACACAACTGGACCATTGAAACCCTATTCAGTCAATGGTCAAACAAATTATACGTTTTGGCTGGTGTTGAGAGAAGTTTGAACAGCTGAGCCCTACTTGATTGATCAAGGCGAGTTGACATTGAAGATGACGTGGTTCTGTTGGGATCACGGGTGGTCATCTCGCTTAAGGCCAGGGGGTCCCCTCCTTCAAGAGCCACATAGCACTCGCCCAAGGCATACAAAGATGAAGATGTTGGCATGTAATTGTGTCTGGTGGCCAGACAAAGATAGAACCATTGAAGAACTAGCACAACAGTGCCACCCTTGTCAAATGCAGCAATCATTGCTGCCTTCCCCCACCCTTTACCCTTGGGAATGACCAGGTTACCCGTGGATCAGGGCCCACGTTGACTATGCAGGCCTATTTATGGGCAAAATGTTTTTGGTGCTGGTAGATGCCCACTCTTAAGTAACTCTCAATTCAAGAGATGGGGACCACGACCCCCGCAGCCATGGTAGATGCCTTGTGCTGAGCATTTGCAATTCACAGGTTTCGTGAAGCAATAGTTTTGGACAATGGCACCCCATTCACCGGCAATGATTCCCAGGTTTTTGTGTGAGGCAATAGCATATGGCACATGAGAACAGCTCCCTACCACCCAGCGTCAAACGGTCTGGCTGAGTGGAGTGTCTAAACTTCAAGAATGCCATGAAAAAGCAATCTGATAAACCACTTTGCCAGAGATTGGCTAATTTGTTTGTTGTTGTACAACTTAACCCCACATTCAGCCACAGGGGTCACACCAACTAAGCTGATCATGAGCCTTCGGTTCAGAACCGATTGGATCTGGTATTTCCAAATTTGGCGGAGAGGATGAACGCACTTCAGGCCGACCAGAAGAAGTCAGCAGTCAGAGCAGAGGGGAGACAGGCTGTCCCATGTGGGAGACCCGGTTTTGTCTGTAATTTCATCTTGGGTTCGCCTTGTTTAGAAGGGTGGGTTATGGCCCAGTCAGGGCTGGTGTCTTATGTCCAGCTGACATCGTGAATACTCCTCTAACTCTGTCCAGCCAAGAGGAGCCAGGGGCTCCCGTTTCTGTTCAACCGTCTGTGCCTGCTGAGGCTGGTGAGGCCAGTTCACCTATCGTTGAAGTGATTTCTCCTGAGGTGACACCGACTGTTGACAACTCTATCGCCCAAAAGAGTGCCAAGCCTGTGACAGTGCTACGGACCTTTGGGAGAACCTGGAGGTCTCCGGACAGATTGACTTTTTGATGGCCGTTCTTTCCCCCCTTGTCTTTGTTCGAATTTGGAACTTTTGCATATAGTTTTTCGGGTGGTTGTAATAAAGGACTTAAGGGGGATGGATATGGTAGCGCAATCCCTTTAAGAGAGCGGGCTCCATGGACCATGTGACCAGCCCAAGGCCAATTGCAGGGGAGCGCATGAACTCCGGCCAATAGGGAGTTTGCGCGGGGCCCTCGAGCAGGACCTTGGGCAGTGTAGACCAGGGAGCTGAAGTGTTATGACCTGTTGTACAGTGTTCTGTGCCTGTTAATTAACTCTCTTTGCCTTTCATCAATAAACCCTTTTGTTAACTATTGGATGCCTCCTGTGAATCTCTCAAGCCACCACTGGTGGCAATGTGGACGTTCTTCCTTCGGTGCTGAAAGAGTTTGAGGTGTACGCCTATTTGGTACTAAGAAGTTTGGAGAAGAAGGTTCACACTACCTGTGGATTTTAATTTTCTGGGGTGTTTTGTGGAATCAGCACACAATGAATTAAAGCCAACTTTCTGCTGAACCTGTGATGTGTTCTGTAAGTGGACCCGAGGCAAGGATGAGAAGTTGATGGACTGTCTGGAAATAACTCACCCATGACTTTGGGCTGGGAAATGTTGGCTTGGTCACTGGTGTTTAAAACAATAAAATGAAATTGGCCAAATAACCATAGTAACAGCATAATTAGGAAATGAGCTAAGTGCATCTAGTTATTCTGATGGCATTTTTATATATCTTTGTACAGTGATTTAGTGGTGAAATGTCGAGATCAAAGGTAGAAATAGTGTAAGAGCTGTGAGTGAACCATGGTAACTTGGTGCATTTTCTGGGTTGTGATGTGTCTGAGTTTTCATATTGGAATAGGAGCTCATTAAAGACCTCTATACACATAATAGAATCATGCACTGTGATGTATCTGTGAAAACATACCAATTGCATAGAATGATGTCTTGTTACAAGTTTGATTCTGCGGTCGTTACATTAGACGCCTGTGTACTCCAGCGTTTAAAGTAACAAATCAGTCAAAGTGATCAGGAGCACCAGAGTAAACAGCGCCAGACCTATGGTTAAAAGTGGTGGTGAGGTGAAAGTGGGAGAGAGAGAGAGCAAGGCAGAGAGGGAACAGTGTCAGAGACATATGGTGTTAATTAATAATCTTTATTAGTGTCACAAGTAGGCTTACATTAACATTGCAATGAGGTTACTGTGAAAATCCCCTCGCCGCCACACTCCAGCGCCTGTTTGGGTACACAGATTCATCTAACAAGCACGTCTTTCGGGACTTGTGGGAGAAAACTGGAGCAACCAGAGGAATCCCACGCAGACACAGGGAGAACATGCAGACTCCGCACAGACGGTGACCCATGTGGAAATTGAACCTGGGACCTTGGTGCCGTGAAGCAACAGTGCGAACTACTGTGCTACCATAGTAGAAAGTGGCAGTGGGGAGTCAGTGGGAGACAGAGCAAGTGTCTTTGAGAAAAAAAGTAGAAAAAAAAGTGTGTCAGCAAAGAAAATCAAATAGTGAATGGTTGGTGAATATTTCTCTTTTTTCTATCTTAAGGCATTTGTTTTGGAGTAGGAGCTAGTAGGTTGTGGCAATTTTAATCACGGTGAGTATAACAGAAAATTAATTCGTACCAATGTCAGCAGTGAGCAAATCTAGAGACGTGTTTAAGGTTGTTAGTATAAACAAGGTGCTAACTAGATTCTAAAAGAGGGAATAGAGATTTTTTAATGCCCCGGATGGGCAGCTGAAACCTCATGCTTGAATTTCTGAGCCATGTGGGTACCTCAGGACACTTTGTGCCTTGGGGGACAGGGAACATATATGCGGGCAGTATCTCCAGCCACTTGAACTCAATATTTCAATACAGCTTGACAGCAGCTGCAGTCACGAGGAGGCGGTCACCAAACAGGCAGTGAAAGTTTAGGATATCCAGAAGAGAAAGAAGCAGCAGGAAGTGCAGGACTCCTCAAGGTTTGGCCGCCATCAAATCGGTACTTGGCATGGGAAACTGCTTGAAGTGACAACACCTTTAATGAGTGTGGTCCAGACCATGTCACGGATCGACAGCATCGGCCACAGCAAGGGATGACATGGCATTTCTACAACTGTCAGTGGGAATCCCGAATGTTGTATAGCTTCCCTGATGACAAGGCAAAGGACATCAAAAGAGGATGCAGGTCGGTGGCATCTTCCAATAAAGACATAGATGCTAGACTAATGGAGAATGATCCCTGACTTGGTGCATCAGTGTGATCAGCCAGGTCCCTTGTACTTCAAATGTAAATGAAGAAGAGGAAAGTAAAATTAATTGTTTTGCATGTTGATGTTTACCAAGCTTGCCATAAACCTATATTTAGAACACCCCCTATCTTTATGAGAATACCATACTGCACACAACCTTTGCCCTTTTCCTTATGTTCTTTCACTGTGCTAAAGATGGACAGCATTGTTTTCATGCTAAATGTGAACATGGAATTCTGATAGTTCAGATTTCCATCCTGCAGCTCTTCTTTTAAGAGCCATCATGCACAGAGCAGTGCTAGCGTTAGCACTGAACAGAGCTTCAGGGCAAAAATGGGTCTTGGGAGGGGGAAAAAGTTTGAAAAACACCGTCCTGAGACATATTCTTCTAGTGTTCCCTTTCTTTCCAAAAAAGCAAACCATGTGGACTGCTGTATAAGAAATGCATCATGGCTTCTTTCTGGATAAGCACCTTTGACATACATAATCATTTTTATTTGGTAATCTAAAGAAAAATTGAGTACTTTCTTTTTGGTATCCAATTGTTCATGGGGCTTGTATAGACATAGACATAGAACAGTACAGCACAGAACAGGCCCTTCGGCCCTCGATGTTGTGCCGAGCAATGATCACCCTACTTAAACCCACGTAACCCGTATACCCGTAACCCAACAATCCCCCCATTAACCTTACACTACGGGCAATTTTAGCATGGCCAATCCACCTAACCCGCACATCTTTGGACTGTGGGAGGAAACCGGAGCACCCGGAGGAAACCCACGCACACACGGGGAGGACGTGCAGACTCCACACAGACAGTGACTCAGCCGGGAATCGAACCTGGGACCCTGGAGCTGTGAAGCATTGATGCTAACCACCATGCTACCGTGAGGCCCCCATGTAAGTATGAGGAACCCTATTGGCCATATTGATGCTGTCTGAGTACATATTCTGCGACACATATACAATGATTTCTTTCAATTGCAAAAGTGACAAAGATTTTACTCTTGTAAGCATTGACTTTGTTGCATGCTTGATAAAGGTGTGGATTGCAAACTGCCTGATGCTGCAGATGTCTCCAGGGTGTGTTGGAAGGATCTGATAGTTATGAAGCCTTCATGCTGTGATAGTCATTTCTATTGGACAGAGAGTTCCATGTTTCAGGTGCAAATCTGCAGGTCATACTGCAGCATATGGTATAGCTGTGTGTCAGCCTGTCTCCAGGATATGTTCAGGTAAATGTGGACCTCTACACATGTTTTTTGGATTAATGACAGGTACTGATGGAATACCTGGGGTATCACTGCATCTGCATTTGTTGGGCCCTCGTAAAGTTCCCTTTCGCACATAAATCATGAAGCATGAATATTCAATGTCAGCCCTCACCACGCTATTATGTTTGACGATTGTGGCCAAGATAACTGCTCTACGCTTAACAAAAGAATGTTAAACTCATGGTTAATTTTGCAATATCAAATTTATGACTTGCTCTGCATATGATTTTTCCATTTAATTTCTGAGCAAGTTGATCTTTCAAGCAACTTTTCAGGTCATTAAAAAAAATTATCTTAAAAAAAAATATAAAGTCTGTTCCCAGCTCAATCATGGAGTGTGCAAACAATAGAAAAAAGGCACAGGATCAAATAATTAGAAAATAGTGAAACTAAAGGTAATAATTAAAATGCAAACTGAGTTTGACAAAGAACAAAGAATAAAATGCACAGAGGTTTTATGTGTTTTATAGGTGCCTATTATTTTGAGATTATGCAGCACTGAAGCTATTTTGTTGTAATAATATTTATTACAGGAGCATACAGCACATGAGCTATAGATAAATGAGACTGGCTGATCAAGCGAGATTTCATTGAGTCAGCCAGCAAGCAAATGGTTAAAATTTCAGAAAAAGAAACACAATCTTGACACATTTCTGATTGGGACTGGCATTGCAAATCTCAGGGTAAGTATGTCTTGGAGCTGATTGAATACAGGGAGGGATGTGTTGTTTCCTAAATAACTGGGTCATGTAACTAGCACACGAAGAAAACAAGTCAAGACTGAAGAGAGCTGGACTTAGGGTTGAATAGCTGTTGCTGTTTTGCTCACTTTAACTTGAAGGCAAAGAAAATCTCCCCACTAGCCACTGAATTTCCTTTGGGGAGATTCCATGACCAAACCTATCCACAGGCATTCAAAATAGAAATGATCTGAATGAAGTTGTAATGAATGTTGGCATATTGTAATTATATTGCGATAAATGGGGTAGCTGTCCCCTTCTCGATTTCTGCAGAAAACGTATATTTGTAATTTTCCAGGTTCATGCTTTTAAAAATGTCGTTCATTGCGATTACTTAAATTTGCTACAGCTGCATAATCGGAGGGGTTTTCCCTACAGATTAACTTGGAAATGCCACTTTCTACAGGCGGTTCCCATTTAGCACAACTGCAGCAAGAGTCTGTTGCGACTTCCAGAAAAAACAACTGTAATGCGAATAAGGCCAGATGCTTTTCTTTAGGGGAAAGTGAACTATGCATATAAGGATATGAAATGGAGAGTGAATGTTATGGTTTACTTTAATTTGTTTTAATTTTTCTGATTGGCCTGAGTGGAATGGTTTTCGAGTAAATTTTTAAAGCAGTAGTTATTTATCCCTGTAATTATAAAAAGTTGGGGTGTCATGCCAAATTCAAAGATAAGATTGCGACGGTATTTCTTGATGGTCCAATGTAAGGTACGATTTTAGCTGTTCGTAAACACTGGTAACAACTCTCAATATAAGATTTTACCTTCAAAGTGAATTTTCAATTTTGTTTCAGATTTACCTGACCATCTATCTCAATTACCTGTCATGAATGGGAATATACAAGTCAGTTCAACGGCCAGGCATCAGCATGTTTCAACTATAGCTCAGCCCAGAAATCTACCACCTACGAGAAAGCAAACCACCGAGCCGTCCTCCAAACAGACTCTTCGGCAGCTTAATCCTTCAGTTCCTTCCTCAGTAAATGATTTGCAGAGGGTACCTGCCTCAGGAAATGAAAAGAGCTTATCCAATGCTAATAGGCCAGCTGAGGAAGTGAAATATCACAGTAAAACTTCGAAACACGCTACGCAGAGTAGAACTGAAATCTTTTTGAACAACAAAGGGCAGGAGAGTTTATTGGAACTTGGCAACACTGAACTGTGCAATACTGAAATAGATACTGCAGGATCTGCATACAACAGTCCACGGACATCACGGAAGGGAATTACTCAGTCCCTTAACAGAACTTCAAACATGCAGAAGTCATCTCCAAAAACTGCAGAGAGAGGTCAAAAGGAGGAGAGGAAAGATAGTAATGGAATCAATTCTAGAGGAAAAGTTGCTCCTGCAAAAGCCTCTCGAATTGCAGGCTTGAGTCATACGAGGAGCAAAATTTTGGATGATGTGCACAAAGGCATTGCAACTCTTCCTCCCAGGGGCAAGTGTAAATCCAGATTCAGTATTTCAAATGATAACCTATTGCATCTGTCAAGCTGCGGCGGTATGGCAGATACAGAGAGACCTAAAAGCAGTTCAAGCCAAAGACAGTGGAAATCTGATGTTAGCTGGAAGTCCTACAGTTTCTCCAATTTACTATTAGATGACAATGATGATCTATCAGAATTGTCAGTCTCCTCTGTTACTTCTCCCAAACGCACATTTACCGGTGGTGTAAAAACGTCAATCAACAGCAATGTCATCAAACTTCCATCTCCAACACAAAATAGTCATCCGAACACAGCAACAGTGGCCCCTTTCATGTACAAGTAAGTGGGGGTTTTTTTTCGTAAATAACTGCATCTAGTAAAATGTGCAAAGTTGCAGCTCACAAAATAAACTCAAGTGAGGGAAGGCATTGACCCTTCGTAGTTTATCTATTTGCAATTGGAAGTTTGATGGTAAAGAGTCAACCTAACCTGTACTCTCTGCATACTGCCAAGTACAAGCCACTATAAATCTATCCTAATTGGACTCCGACGTGACTTCATCGACTTGGTATGGAATTAGATTGGTGCAAAGTCAAATGATATATTTAAAATGTTACAAGTTTTTAGGCATGATTGTGACCTTTTTAGTAATTCATGTGCGTGTTCCTTTTCCTATTTTGGCCATATGTTGAACCTCCAGACAGTTATTTGGCCTGTACCAAGATCTCAAACAACATTGAAGCTGAGAATGAGGTGCTCAGGGCTCATTGGGATGACTTTCCATCTGATTTCTCCCCCCCCCTCCCACCCACTCCAACCTCCCCTGTCTTTCTGTTGATCAGTTTATGACTCCTCCATAATCATGGTTGAGATTAAGACCAGATTGTTGAAAGTTTTCCATTTTGCCCCACAGGATGTTAATATGTAACATGCTACATGACCAGTCTAACTCTCAATACGTTTTTAAATTAAAATACATAATGTAATTTGAACACAATGTGGAAGAAATTTACTAACTTGGGTATAAATGGTCTGATTATATTTGCGCCTCACGAATAAGGAAAACCAGACTGAAGGTAGCTAACCTGAACATTTTTTCCTTAAATTCATGCTTGATGTGCATCAGGAGCATACATAAGAGAATTCTAGAATTTGATATTGATCTTTGCCAACTTTAAGATACATGTATAAGGAATGTTTATTAGCTCTTTCTCCAGCTGGCTGACTTGATCCTATGTAAAAGGTTTCCTTTGACAGCTCAGAAACACTATGACCTGAACCGATACTTATTGAATCTTTGAATGATACAGAAGAGAAGGAGGCTATTCATCCCATCGTGCTTGTGTTGGCTCCTTGGTAGAGTTATCCAATGAGTCCTATTCCTCTGCTCATTTTCCCATAGCTCCATTTTTGTTCTTTCCTGTGATTATCTAGTTCTCTTTCGAAGGCTATGATTGAACATGCTTCCACCATTCTTTCATGCAATGCAATCCTGATCACAGCAACTTGTTGCATAAAGAAAAAATATTTATTCACGTCACCTCTAGTTCATTTGCCAATCATCTGAAATCTCTCCTCAGGTTACCACTTTTCTGCACTGGAAATAGTTTCTCCTTATTCATTAGATCAAAACCCTTCATGACTTTGAACACCTTTCAAACGACCATCCCACCACCAACCGCTGTCTCGTTCCTTCATAGCCCTTCAACCTTCCTAATCTGTGTCCATCTTTCCTGGAACTCAAATGTTTGAATCCCTCCAATTAGGTTTCCACTCCTTCCATAATGCAAAAGTGACTCTTATCAAAGTTACCAATCACATGCTGTGTGCCTGTGACAAAGGTAAACATGCCCGCCTTGTTCTTCTTGTCCTGCCTACATCCTTTGACATGGCTGATAACACCAGCCTCCTCCAACAGCTCCCCACTGTCATCCAACTGGGCGGGACTGGAGTTGGCTGATTCCAAATAATCCCCAACAAATGTTTCTCGGATTGGTTCCATACCATTATTATTTATGTTGAACTAACATTTTGTTAGGAAATTTATTTCATAAAAATTTTAATTATTAGAAGATGGCAAACAACAAATGGGTGAATCACTGCAGATACTGGAGTGGAATAATAAATATTCAGTTATAATTCTGAATGATGTGATTAAATTGGAAAGCATCCAGTGGACATTCACCAGAATGGTGCCTGGGATGGAACATTTGAGCTGTGAAGAGAGGCTGCTTAGGCTGGGGTTGTTTTCCTTAGAGCAGAGAGGGCTGAGGGAGAACCTGATTGATGTGTATAAAATGATGAGGGGCATAGATAGGAAAGATAGGAAGAAGCTTTTCCCTTTGGTAGAGGGGTCATTCACCAGGGGCATAGATTTAAGTAAAGGGCAGGAGATTTTAAGGGAATTTGAGGAAAAACATTTTCACTCACAGGCTGATGGGAATCTGGAACTCACTGCCTGAAAGGGTGGTTTAGCCAGGAACCTTCACAACATTTAAGAAGCAATTAGATGAGCACTTGAAATGCCGTTGCATACAAGGCTACTGACCAAGTGCTGGAAAATGGCATGAGAATAGAAAGGTGCTAGATGTCCAGCGTGAACTCAGTGGGCCAAAGGGCTGTTTCTATGCTGTAAAACTCATTGACTTTATGAATTACAAGTCACAAAAATGCACATCATTGAAAAATATATGTACTTTTATTCAAGGCATTTTCATTTTCTACACAAAACGCAAAATACAACCATCTGTATTCAACTATCATATAACAAAACCTCCCTCATTACCATAAACACCCCACATGCTCTATTTTATATCAATACAATAAAACATTAGTAACTCTAGCACGAAACAAAAAGCAAAATCCAACGCCGCCACCCCCCCCCCCCCCCCCCCCCCCCCCCCCCCCCCCCCACCCCCGCCAAATACTGATGTTTACAGATCCTCAAGGAAGGAGATGAAAAACCTTCACTTTGAGTGGAATCCCTCCTCCAACCCGTTAATGGTAAATGCTATCTTCTGCAGATGCAGGAATTACACCAAGTCACTCACCCCGCTGCTTTGGGTGGCTCCACCATCCACCACCCTAGCAAGGTCCGCCTCCGGGCTATCAGGCAAAGGCCTCTCTCCCCACCTGCACTCCCGGATCCTCCGAAAACCTGAATGTCACCACCTATGGCTTGGAGCCAACTTCACCCCCAAAATCTTTGACATGGCCCCCGAGAAGGACTCCCAAATCTCCACCAATTTCAGGCAGGACCAAAACATGTGAATGTGGTTCTCCAGCCCCCTTAAACATCACCCACATCTCTCCTCTACTTCCGAAAACAGGACTCATATGCGACTTTGTCATTTGTGCTCTATGCACCACCTTAAATTGAATTAAACTTAACCTTGCGCAAGAGGAAGTTGCATTTACCCTCCACAGGGCCTCACACCAAAAGCGTCCCCATCAAATACACCACCCAGATCCTCCTCCCACTTCCTCTTTACTTCCTCCAACAAGACCCTCTCCCCCTCCATTAACTGGCCATAGATATCAAAACCCTCCCCTCCTTGAACACAATCTTTTCAAGTAACGAAGGGGGCGGCAACCATGGAAATGTAGCCAGCTCTTTCCGAAAAAAGCCCTAATCTGTAGGGACTAAACCCATTCCCCCTTGACATCTGAAACTTCCCCTCCAACTCTCCCAGTTCTGCAAATCTGCCTCCCACGAATAAGTCCCTAAATCTCTCTATCCCATCCCGCTCCCACATCCTGTACGATGCATTCAACACTGGTGGGATAAATCTGTGATTGCCACAGATCAGCACCCACAAGGACATGTCCTCTGTCTTAAAATGCTGCCTGAACTGATTCCATAATGAAGCTACCACCACCAGGTTCGTGGAGGACCTAGTCAGCGAGAACGGAAGAGACACCATCACCTGTGCCCTCAGACTCATATCATTTTAAAATGAATGTGTCCAAGAAAATTGATGCCTAATGAGATTATTATTGAATAAATCAGCACTGCAGATACATCACAAGAATGTTTGCAGTCAAAAATGATGCTGAAAGGTTCACTAACTGTTCACTATATTGTAAGTAAGAAGTAATTGAGCACCTAGTGAAACAATACCACATTCAGAGCACATCATCAGGACTAAACGGATTGAAACTCGGTCTCTTTGCTGAAACCACCTTTTAGCTGTGAGGACAAATGTATTGGGCAAAAGTCCAAATCATGGGACTGATTTATGTTTCACATCCTTTTTATGTAATTAAAGCTGAAAAAAAAGTAGTTTGCACTTCAATGTGATCAGATTCTGGTCTCTGCTTGCATGTCAGTCACGTCCTTTTGACAGAAAGAGTTATCAGACTCTCACAGTAGCCTTTTGGTGAAAATTAATTAGAAATTCCTAGGGTGATTTGGTTAGATTCCTCCATCCAGCCTGCAGAATCAAACGTGAAATGAATTCCATCCTTGCGTCACTGAGAAACATGGCGGTGGGACCAGAACTAATCACCACCGGGCAGGGGCCAGACATTTGAGCCTATTCATTGGCCACCAGCCAAGGCAATCAAAGTTAAATTCCCTTTTGTGTCCAGGGATGTGTACGTTAGGTTAAAGGGTTTTTGGGATAGGGTGGGCAAGTGGTTTTTCTTTCAGAGTGCTCTTGCAGAGGATCAGTGCAGATTCGATGGGCTGAATGGCCTCTATCTGCGCTGTAGGGATTCTATGAGTCAACACTGATGCCTTCCAGATTCTTCCTGCTTGATTTAAAGATGCAGGCCATTGCTTCTCCTTGAGTTAAAGATACAGGCTGTATAAAAGTCACAGGTCCATTACTCATCCATGGATCAAAGTGGCAACAGCAGAAATAAAAGAAAGGGGAAATAAGGGAATAAACAGGGAACAAACAGGAAGGACCCTTACAAATTGTATTGCAGAGTCTTCTGCAGTTGACCTTCTGTGAAGACCTAGGCAGAAAAAATTAAATCTTTAGCACCCAATCTTCCATGATACAGTTGTCGTTTTTGCCCCACAATGGCATCCATGGCACCCAGGCAGACCCATGTTATCCTTCCTGGATGCCATTGAAGTAAAAGCCTTCAGAAGTGTGCAGATTAGACACATCATGAATTCAACCAGCGTGTAAGCAATGCTGCAGCTAACATCACCTTTTACACGTGCACGCGGTAGGACAGTGGTGGCATGGTTGCACAGTGTAGACTGTTGCTTCACAACGCCAGGGACTGGGTTCGATTCCTGGCTTGGGTTACTGTCTGTGCGGAGTCTGCATGTTTTCCCTGTGTCTGCGTGGGTTTCCTCCGGGTGCCCTGGTTTCCTCCCACAAGTCCCGAACAATGCGCTCGTTAGGGGAATTGGACATTCTGAATTCTCCCTCAGTGTATCCAAACAGATGCCGGAGTGTGGCGACGGGGGGATTTTCACAGTAACTTCATTGTAGTGTTAACGTCAGCCTACTTGTGACACTTTGCCCAAACCATTTCTGCTTCTCAGAGATGGATGAAGTTGTTTGCATTCCCCTTAAACTGAAGTATGACAGCGAGAATGGGCAGAGGTGACACAGAGCAGGTTAAGCTGTTGGAAGAGTTAGGGAAGAAGGGTTCGCGGCAGGAACGCGTATCCACCCTGGATATTCATGGAACATTTCTCCTACCCGAACCTTAGAGAGGAACAGTGTGTCAGATATCTGTGCTTCACTAGGGATGTCCTCACTGAAATCTGCCTCTCTGACCCCAACTGCAACATCAGAGTATGACAGGGCAGCATTGCCACTCGCTGTGTCGGTAACTACGTCAGGAACTTTAATAGGTCCATTTACTTTCTGATTGGAGAAGACATCATTTGCATTATCATTCAGTATTGCATAAGGGAGGCCACCGAGACTCTGCATTCCAAGAATGTGGGTGTACCTGCACCACATGGACTGCAGCGATTCAAGAAGGCAGCTCACCAGCATCTTCTCAAGGGCAATTAGGGATGGGCAATAAATGCTGGCCTGGTGAGCGAAGCCCACATCCAGTAGAAATGATTATTTTTTAAAAATTGCATTATCCTTCCAGACAAAATCATCTTGGCACGGGTGCCAGCAGTCTGGTCCGGCTGGCCTGTTGATGGGCAACACCAAAGGCACTGGCAGAGTGGTAGTGGTTGCAGGACATGGACTGTCTAACTGAGACAGGGCAGTGGTTGCATGCTCCATGTAACCAATGCTGCTTTTCTGGGCAGGCAGCTCCCTAATCTTAGTGACCTGCTCAAACAGCCTTTTGCATACCTCTTGCTGTCAACTAATGGCAGCAGTCTAAGTTGGCGAGAGTCTCCATTGTAGGGCTTAGATTTTGGGTGGCTTCTTTTGCTGTCACAGTGGAAGCTGAAATATCAGCCATCAGACACTGCATCATTTTTGGCTCCACAAATGTGGTGATGGAGTTGGCCACCACTTCCTCGCTGGAAAGGACGGGCTCCAAGTTCTGCACAATGCTCCGTGTCAAGCTGATGCCAGACTCCTCCATGCTCCTTGACATTGCATGCAGGCTTTCCGGCAGACTTTCCAGTGCACCAAGCATTTCATTTTGCATAGCCTTCAGCCTTCCCCTGTCAGTTTTTCTTCAAAGTGCACGTCTCAATCCTTTGCAGTAGAGCAAGTGCATCACTTGGTCCTCTGGTGAGTTGTGTTGAGCAGAGGTGTGCCTACACCATCTGTAACTTGTTCGTCAGAAGTGATTGCGGGATAAGGTAAAAGCGGTGTGAGAAAGGGATTTAGGTATAAGCATCTTGTCATCTTCAATGGTTTCAGCCTCATGGATGGTCATGGCCTAAGCCATGGTCGCTGCAATGATGGTGACCACCATCATCTCCATTGGAGTTAAATCAAGCAACTATGACTATCTCCCACTGGTTAGTTTAGTATAAGGGGTGATGTAAGCTACGATATATCTGTGACTTCAGCAGTCTTGTCCTAGACTCTCAGACAGGGGATGGAACATTCCGCACTCAGAAGGGACATACCTACTAATAGGAACATAGGAACAGGAGTAGACTATTCAGCCCCTCGAGCCTATCTCGCCATTCAATGAGATCATGGCTGATCTGTGCCCTAAGTCCATATACCTTTGGCCCATATCCCTTAATATCTTTGCTGAACAAAACTCTATCTTAATCTCAGATTTGTTCTCGCTTCAACTGCTGTGGGAGAGAGTTCCAAACCTCTACCACCCTTTGAGTGAAGAAATGCTTCCTAACATTTCTCCTGAACGGTCTAGCCTTAATTTTAGACTAAGCCCCCAAGTTTTAGAATCTCCAGCCAGTGGAAATAGTTTATCTTTATCTACCCTGTCTTTCCTTGTTAATATCTTGAGTAACCTCCCAAATTCTAACAAAAACAGGCCTAATTTGTGTGATCGCCCCTTGTGACTTAACCCCTGCAATCCACGTATCATTTTTGTAAGCCTACGTTGCACTCCCTCCGAGGTCAAAATATCCTTCCTAAGGTGTGGTGCTCAGAATCTTGTATCTAGTGTTAATAAACCAGTTTAAAGCAAGTACCAGAGTAAGACTACAGTCTACTTAGATAGGATAGGTCAAGCATACCAGGAGCCAGCAATCACACCATGGGTTTATGAAAGTTAGCTCCTGCTGCCTTTGATCATGTGCCAACCTCTCCTGTAAGGGAGGAGGAGCAACGCACTTGGGTGATGTGTTTGGCATGGTTGAATAGTTGGCAGTGTGTGCAAGCGGAGATATCTATGTGAAGTTTGCAGCAGTGCTATGTGTGCAAGGGTGAAGTGGAGCTAAGAATGTCAGGTGTGAGTAGTGTTCTGTAGAGATTGTTAGTACATGAGTGATGGGGGTGCAGCACAGCAGACTGTGAGGATAATCGTGCAATTGGTGGCATACAACTTTGAAAAATACACTTATTAATCTTGATCACTCTTGTGGGGTCATTGAAGGTTTTGCCTCCTCCAAAACCCAGCTCGTCGAGGATAGACTCCGACATTGACTGCCATGGCCACCTCATCTGAATGTCTTTGCAAAGTTTATCAGGATGGTTTCTTGCCACCTCTGTCGTCCCCATCTCCATCAGGGCGTTCACACAGTGTCAGTGAACCTTAGAGCACACACGCTCTCCTGTTGTGTCATGATTGACTTTTGCTGCACTGATCCGCTTCCACAAAGTGCCAACACAGCAGAGTCCACCTGTGGCACTTCCCGGGCAAGTGTCTTTCCCCCTCGGGAGCTATACCTACATCTACGCCCCCAGAGGAATCCCCTCAACTGCTTCTCATTTAGCCAAACCGGTTGTAAACCTCGTGGACATGACACCACGTTGCCGAGCTATGAATATTTAGCAATGGGGGCAATCATGTGACGGTGCCTGTTAATATTTAAGTTCATTAAAATCTATTTATTTATTTATTTTTTTCAAAATATGTTTCTTAAAGGCATTTTGCATACGTACAAAAATATATCAGAAAACCACAGATACAAAAACACAAGCAACCGCAGCCACTGATAACAAGCCCACAACTCACCCCACACCCTCCTAGTTTCCCCCCCTTATCTCCCCACCCCCCAAAGCAAAGAAAATATAAAAGAGTCCGACTACCCGCTCCAGCTGACACCTTAATTCACTTTAAAGAAGTGAATCCGAGTGAATCCCTCCAAACCTCTCCGTAAGATGAACTTAAGCTTTTCCAAGTGCAGGAACGCTGCCTGGTCACACACCCACACCCCCGCCTTTGGCAACTCCAAGTCCCATCAGCTCAACAGATACCATCTCCAGGCTATCAGGAACCAAAGGCTAGATCATCGGCCTCTCTCCCCACCTGGACTCCCGGCTCTTCCTACACTCCTAGTGAAGGAGGGGGTTCAGCGATGATGCATCTTAAAACTGAATAGATAGCATGGCACTAGAGTAGTTTTACATAAGTTACTTTATTAAGGATTGAGATGAATTATAGGACTGAGTAATGTTATGGGCCAGGGTTTAGAGAACCCCAAAGTGTATCATGTAGTTCACCTGGCCCACAATGTTTAATAGATTGTGGTATGGGAGCACACAGCCCACTCTACAGGTGTGGTACAGCAGAAATGGAAAAGTATTTTTTGAAGCAAAACAATGTTTATTCTATGAACTCGAGTTAACCTTTTTAAAACATACAGTGAACATCTTGGCAACCATTAATTCAAATACAACCTCCAAAGAATACAACACTACGTAATCCTTAATAACTTCCCAAACAGCATCCAGAAGACAAAAGACACGCCTTTTAACAGAAGCACATCAAGTTTACATTCACTACTGAAAACATTCACAATTCTGAATTCACCAAATGATCAAGAGATAGTCTTTTCATGGCAGAGAGACGAAAAGTATACCTGCTTTGTCTGGCTTCAGCTCCAACACTGAAAACAAAACTAAAACACACCCTGCAGCAAACAGCCTAAAATGAAAGTAAAAAGCCGACAGATAGCCCAGCTCCACCCACACTCTGACATCACTAATAAACACCCATTTCTGAAAGGTACATTTCTTAAACACCCATTTCTTAACAGCACTCTCACATGACAGTAATCATCATTAACCATTAAACATCTATTTTTTGGACATAGCAGTAATAAGTAATCAAATGGGATTTAGGATAGCCAACTTGACCAAAAGGACATTACTTCTGACATCTTGTCCTTGTGAAACAATCCAGGGTGCTGGTTCTGTTTCTCACAAACAGTCAGCACAGGCTGCTGGGACTGTACACAGCTGTCAGCATGAGGATCGATCATGCGCTGCTTGCGATTCTATTGGGTGAAGTTTAAACACTGCTTGTAATTCTATTGGATAAGTTTAAAAGTAGCAGCTTCAGGGATTGGATCGCGTCCAACTGGGGTGGGCTATTGATTTTTGAATGTTGTATAAGTACGGTGTTCTAGTCTTTGTTCAGCAGAACAGGTCTTGGCAGATATTCAGTCTGTTCTCCGTGTACACGTTACAAGCTTAATTAAATAGCCATCTTTGTCCAGGTAGTCATGTTTGTTCCTCTCTGTACTGAGTTGCGCCCCCAATTTTTATGGGCCAAGGTTTAGAGAACCCCAAAGTGTATAACCCGACCTCGGCTGGTTCATACGTGCACTTGCTACTGATGCCTGATAGAGAAACCGCACCCAGTCAATGAAGCCCTCACCAAACCCAAACCTTCCCAGAGCCTCACACATGTAATCCCACTCCACCCAATCAAAAGACTTCTCTGCATCCATCGCTACCGCCAGCTCCATCTCGCTTCCTTCCGAGGGCATCATAATAACATTTAACAGCCTTCGAACATTGGCATTGAGTTGCGTGCCCTTTACAAATCCCATCTGGTCTCCCCCTATCACCCCTGGGACACAATCCTCTATCCTTGTGGCCAGTATCTTAGACAGCAGTCTGGCGACCACATTCAGGAGAGAAATTGGCCTGTATGACCGGCATTGCTCTGGATCCTTCTCCCGTTTCAGGATCCGTGAAATCGAGGCCTGAGACATTGTTGAGGGGAGGACTCCTTTCTCTTGTGCTTCATTAAATGTCCTCATCAGCAGTGGGCTCAATATCTTTGAAAACTCCTTTCAAATTCTACCGGGTAACCATCCAGTCCCAGGGCCCTATCCGACTGCATGCCCTCCAGCCCCGCCATTATTTCCTCAATCTCAATTGGGGCTCCCATCCCTTCCACTAGATCCTCATCAATCCTCGGGAACCTCAACTGATCCAAAAGCTGCCTCAACCCCTCCACCCCCGCCGGGGGTTCCGACCCATATAATTTACTGTAAAAGTCCTGAAGCACTTCATTCACCCTTATTGGTCCAGGACAGTATTTGCACCTCTACTCTTTACTCTCACTATCTCCCTGGCCGCCTCCCTCTTTCTGAGCTGGTGCGCTAACATTCTGCTTGACTTTTCCTCGTACTCATAAATCGTCCCCCTTGCCTTCCTCAACTGTTCCACCACTTGCCCTGTAGTCAACAGCCCAAACACCGCCATTAACCTCCACCGCTCCCTCAGTAGCCCCACGTCCAGGGCCTCAGAGTATCTCCTGTACACCTGGAGTATCTCCTCAACTAACCTATCCCTCTCAGACCGTTCCGCTTTTTCTCTATGGGCCCGTATCAAGATTAATTCTCCTCTGACCACTGCCTTCAAAGCTTCCCAAGCCGTTGCTGCAGAGACCTCCCCCGTAACATTTGTTTCCTGATAGTTCTGGATGGACTTGTTCACCCACCCACAGATCACTTTGTCCGCTAACAACCCCACATCCAGCCTCCACAGCAGGCATTGTCCTCTCTCCACACTAACCCATAGATCCACCCAATGCGGGGCATGATTCAACACTGTGATTGCCGAGTACTCAGTATCCACCACCTCCGTTATTAGTGCCCTACACAGAACAGAAAATTTGATGCAGCGATGTATATCTACAGTGTGGAATGGACTGGCTGAAATGCTACCGTTTAATGGGACTGTTTAAGTGATAAACATCAGGACAAGGTTAAGAAATTTGAAAGTTTTATGAGTTTCAGATTTGGGGATGATAATAACCTTAAATTGTATTGATTTCTTGTAAAATCACCGGAAGGAATAATTTTATTAGTACGGATGTTGTTTCCAACGAAATACCTTTATTATTGACATGACCATTGCCACTGATGAAGAAAGCACATATGAAACTTAGAATCATAGAATCCCTACAGAGCAGAAGGAGGCCATTTGGCCCATCGAGTCTGCACCAACCCTCTGAAAGAGTACTTCACCCAAGCTCACTCCCCCGCCCTAACCATTAACTCCTTATTCTCACCTGCACATCTTTTTGGACACTAAAGGGTATTATGCATGACCAATCCACCCAACCTTCAAACCTTTGGACTGTGGGAGAAAACCTGAGTACCCGGAAGAAACCCATGCAGACACGGGGAGAAAGTACAAACTCCACACAGTCACCCAAGGCAGGAATTGAACCCGGGTCCCTGTATTGTAAGGCAGCAGTGCTAATCACTGTACCACCGTGCCGCCATACTTGACATGGAAAATGACAAGGCCACCATATTTGGAAACACTGTGGGCGTACAATATCCATAGTATGGATACTATCGTATTTCATCAATAGATCCTAATTCTTTTTGTTAGCATCAGAGAACAGTTGTCTGGAAAACAAAAAGTTGATTGTGTTAAAGTTGTACCAGCAATTTGCCCATCTGTCTTCCCAAAGTTGAACATTTTTGCTCAGGGTATAAAAGATGAAGACTACACCAAACTTATAGAACAGATAAATAATAGATGTGATAGATGCAAGGAATATAGGAGGATACCATTGTGACTCATAGTGAGTATACCTTTCGTGAGATATTTTAATGAAGTTGTGGCTATGGATCTTAAGGTGTCGGATAAAGAAAAGAACATTTTCATTTTCATTTTAGAATTTGTATATTTTTATAAACAAGGTTTAGTAAGTCGATGATTATACAAAATAAAGAAAAGGAAATAATTGTGGAACAGATCATGGAAAACAGATAGGGACCGGACTGGAGCCACCAGCAAAATTCCTCATTGATGATGGGGGAAATTTGCCAACGATGAATTTCAGGATAAGTGAGAACATGAACATACTGGTTATGAATACAGCTATGGAAAGCCCATTTAAATGAAAATCGCTTATTGTCACAACTAGGCTTCAAATAATGTTACTGTGAAAAGCCCCTAGTCACCGCTTTCCAGCGCCTGTTCGGGGAGGCTGGTACGGGAGTTGAACCATTCTGCCGGCCTGCCTTGGTCTGCTTTAAAAGCCAGCTCTTTAGCCCTGTGCTAAACCAGCCCCATTTACTATCGGGGTGTGCGACAGAAATCATGATGTGATAGATGAAATGCTTTGTAACATTTTGGCAGATAGTCCAAATTGTAAATTAACTTTGGCTTTAGCATGGACTGTCCATGCAAAGAATTGTTCCAGTTGGTTGGGGTCCATAGTCCATATCAGATCATTTTGGGGAAAAATCTCAAAATCCCTTCAGTCATGAATGATCATCCTTCAGCTTGGGAGGGGTCTACGATTAGCTCTCTGAGCATTCCAATGTACTGCATACGTAAAGAAGAGCATTTTTGAAAGCAGAAATCTCTGAAAGAACGCAAAGAGCTTTGAAGAACAATGTTTTGCCATCGGTAACTATTTTCAAATCAGAAGACATGGCAAACTATAAAAGAGATAGATCTAACCAGTGGATAGGTCCAGGAAAGGTTATCAGTACAGATGGTAAAACAATCATTTTGCAAAATGGAAACCAGATTTGGGTACACACATGAAGATTAGTGGGCATAGAATACAAGTTTGCAGAATCAAAGGGGTTATTGAATGGCCTGAGGAACCAGATATTTCTCAGGAACATATGTTTCACAATTATGAGAGCCAGATCGCTGAAATTGACACGGTATCTGAAGAGGGACATAGTAATTCTGATGAACCGGATGAGGCTATTTTTCCCAAAGGACAACGACCAAAAGTTGCCATTAAAATGAGATACTTGCCAGAATGGGACAGTCAGTGGAAGGATGCAATTATCGTTGGTAGAGTAGGTAAGATCACCAGAAAACATAATAATAATAATCTTTATTATTGTCACAAGTATTCTAATATTGACACTGCAAAGCTGTTCCTGTGAAAATTGCCCAGTCGCCACACTCCGGCGCCTGTTTGGGTTTACGGAGGGAGAATTCAGAATGTCCAATTCATCTAACAGCATGTCTTTCGGACTTGTTGGAGGAAACTGCAGTGCCCGGAGGAAACCCACGCAGACACAGGGAGAATGTTCAGATTCCGCACAGACAGTAACCCAAGCTGTGAATCGAACTTGCGACCCTGTAAAGCAGCAGTGCTAACCACTGTGCTGCCGTGTCGCCAAAAAACTGGTTGAATGACAAAGGGAAGAAGGTTAGGTTCATGGATTGGGAACATGAAGTACAAAAATGGACAGCATAGAAACATAGTATCAGTTCGGACCTTAGGCCTGGCAGTGAACATAGGAAGAGATCAAAAACTGTTGAGAGAACATCTCAAAATAAGAAGGACGATCATGTAATAGCAGTCTGGAACAATATGAAAGTGAAGTTACTGTGGAAAGCCCCTAGTCACCACATTCCGGCGCCTGTTCGGGGAGGCTGTTATGGGAATCGAACCGTGCTGCTGGGCTGCTTTCAAAGCCAGCAATTTAGCGTTGTGCTAAACAGCCCCTCAATATATAAGGTACGATAGAGGGTGCAGCTTAACAAGGTCAAGAAATATGATACAGATTAGGAATGCTACAAGAAGCAGAAGCCCATATGATTTTGAGGCCTTGGTGGCTCCCAATAAATTAGATGATAAGTTAATAAAAAATGCAAAACAGCAGGAAATGCAGAGTTGGAAAGAATTTGGGGTGTACACGGAGATCCTAGATAGGGAACAATGAGTTCTAATAGATGAGTATGCACTGAGAGGGTGCTTCCTGATTGAACTTATAAGGCCAAGTTCAGGCTGGTGGCACGAAGTTTTGAAGGAAACTTGAATGATGAAGATGTAAGGGTAGATTCGCCGACCGCAAGAAAGGCTATTTTGATGATCTTTTTGGCTCTATTAGCTACAAATGCTTGGGAATGCAAGTTGATAGATGCTAAAGCTGCTTTCTTCCTGGGATATCAGCTTGAAAGAGAAACTTTATTTGTCCTCTGAGAGATGTGCCAAACACAGAAAGGGTACTCTGGAAGTTAAATAAATGTGAATATGGGTTGAATGACACCTCCAGAATTTGGTATTTCTCAGCGAGGTCGGTTTTGTTAAAGTTGGTCTGTCTTCAGCTGAAAGCAGGCCCGGTGATGTTTTATTGGCACCATGGAGGGAAACTTCCAGGCATCTTCATCATGCATGTAGATGTTTTTTTGTAGGGTGGAAGGAGTGAATTTGGGTACACTTATTAATGGGCTTGGAACAGAGTTCAAGATTGGAAGTCAGGCCTCTGGAGCATTTAAATACATTGGGTTAGAAATTGGGCAAAGTGGTTTGCTTATCACTCGACACCAGCAGCCTTACTTGGAGAATATTAACCCCATCGCAATTATTTGTGGTAGTGCCTCACAAAAAGATACGCTGGCTTCCAAAAAGGAAAAAGAAGAACTCTGAAATTTAATTTGGCAGCTGAATTGATTCGTTAGGCAAATAAGACTGAATGCCAGTTTTAATGTTTCAGAACGAAGCACGCAAATGAACCATCCCAAAGTAGAAGAAATTGTTAGAGCAACCAAAATATTGACAAAATTAAAATTCCCACCATTATGTGATAATGGACAACTGGAACTGTTTGTTTATAATGACGTATCTTATGCTAATCTCTGTGAAGGCTTTTCGAGTGCAGGAGGGCTTATCATTTATCCCCTGGGGGAAGAAAGGTAAATGTTGACCTTTGGCATGGGAAACTAAAAAGATATGAAGAGCGCTTAAAAGTATATTGGCAGCAGAGACACTTGTTCTTGTGGAGGCAGTAGATATGGCATAATTTTTTATCCAGGATGCTGCCTGAAATTTTAAATGGAACAGGGTATTTGGGAACAGTACCTATCACATAGACAATGGGTACGATTCTCCGTTCCGCAACGCCGATATCGTAATCGGCGATCTGGCGGAGAATTCCTTGTGACGCCAAAATCGGGGGAGCGGCAGATGTTTTTGGATGCTCCGCCCCCTCCAAGACGACATCATCGGGGAGTATGACGCATGTCCTTGGGGATGGCCTCCCCCGATGCTCCTCCCTCGATGTGCTAACTTACCTACGGCACGGAACAAGTTTTCATCAACCTTGTGTGGCAGATGCAGACTGTGTCCAGTGTCACCCAGTCAGGTGGGGGGGGGGGGGGGGGGGGGAGGGCGTTCCGCTGGCTGGGGGTGCTGGTGGGGGGTTGTCTGGGGTGTGTATAGGGGGGCACTATCTGGCAGGCCGGGTCCGCACGCAGCCGGCGCCATGTAATAGGGTGCGACTGTTGCAGGTCGCTGCCAGGCGCATACGCGGCCACGGAGCCGGCACTTTTCCAGCTGTTTATGTCGGGAACGCCGGGAGTGTTACATGGCGTGGCTACTAGCCCCCCACTGGGCGGAGCATCGGCGCAGGGGCGGTGTCGACTTTTTCATCGTAAAACTAGACAGGTCTTCCGGACATAGCCTCAAAATCGTAGAATCCAGCCCAATGAGTCCATCCGGGAGAATTTCCACTCCACAAAATGTGACAATGAAAGGAGAGTATGGATTGACATAGCGAACCTAAAACAGATGCTGGAGAACAGGGCAATTCACAAGATCAGGGGAATAAATAGGGTGTATTTATTATGAATATATATTTACAGGTATACATTTGAGATATGGTATATTGTAATTTACCTCAAAATCAAAGACTTTTTTCTTTTTAAGTTGAGGAACCTGTTAGGAAAGAGTTAATCTTCCCTTATACTTAAGTTAGAACTTTGGTAAGGCAGCTGAACACAAACGTACGAAGGCTCCTCAACGTCATTATGATGCCGGCTGTGGAAGGGGAGGCGGAGATAGTGGTGGCATTAGACGCGGAGAAGGCCTTCGATAGGGTTGAGTGGGAGTACTTGTGGGAGGTGTTGGAGAGGTTCGGGTTTGGGGAGGGGTTTATCCGGTGGGTGAGGCTGCTCTACGAGGCCCCGATGGCAAGTGTAGCCACAAATAGGAGGAGGTCGGAGTACTTTCGGCTGTATCGGGGGACGGGACAGGGGTGCCCCCTGTCCCCCTTGCTCTTCGCGTTGGCGATTGAGCCCCTGGCCATGGCACTGAGGGAGTCCGGGAACTGGAGGGGTCTGGTGCGGGGTGGGGAGGAGCATCGAGTGTCGCTGTACGCGGACGACCTGTTGCTGTATGTGGCGGACCCGGTGGGGGGGATGCCGGAGGTGATGAGGATTCTTAGGGAATTCGGGGGTTTCTCGGGGTATAAGTTGAACCTGGGCAAAAGTAAGGTGTTTGTGGTGCATCCGGGGGATCAAGAGGAGGGGATTGGTAGGCTCCCATTGAAGCAGGCAGGGAAGAGCGTCAGGTACCTAGGGGTCCAGGTGGCGGGGAGCTGGGGGGCCCTGCACAAGCTCAACCTCACAAGGTTGGTGGAGCAGATGGAGGAGGAGTTTAAGAGATGGGATATGTTACCACTGTCACTGGCGGGGAGGGTGCAGTCCGTCAAGATGACGGTGCTCCCGAGGTTTTTGTTCCTGTTCCAGTGCCTCCCCATCCTTATCCCGAAGGCCTTTTTTAGGATGGTCAACAGGAGTATCACGGGATTTGTGTGGGCGTATGGGACTCCAGGGGTTCGAAGAGGGTTCCTGGAACGAGGCAGGGATGGGGGGGGGGGGGGGGCTGGCTTTGCCCAACCTCTGTTGGTACTACTGGGCGGCCAACGCAGCGATGGTGCGTAAGTGGGTAATGGACGAGGAAGGGGCAGCGTGGAAGAGGATGGAGGCGGCGTCTTGTGTGGGCACGAGCTTGGAGGCGCTAGTAACGGTGCCGTTGCCGCTCCCTCCAACGAGGTATACCACGAGCCCGGTGGTGGCGGCTACCCTCAAAATTTGGGGGCAATGGAGATGGCACAGGGGAGAAATGGGGGGCTCGATGGAGGCCCCGATACGGGGGAACCATCGGTTCGTCCCAGGGAGATGGTGGATTTCTGGGCTGGCACAGGGCAAGGGTTAGGAGGTTGAGGGACCTGTTTGTGGAGGGGAGGTTCGCAAGCTTGGGGGAGTTAGAGGGGAAGTTTGGGCTCCCCCTGGGGAACATGTTTCGGTGCATGCAGGTTAGGGCGTTTGTCAGGCGGCAGATGGAGGGGTACCCCTTGTTGCCCCCACGGGACAGGGTGCTCTCGGGGGTGTGGGTTGGAGGAGAGAGGATTTCGGACATATACCGGGTAATGCAGGAGGTAGACGAGGTCCCGGTGGAGGAACTGAAGGGTAAATGGGAAGAGGAGCTGGGTGAGGAGATTGAGGAGGGGACGTGGGCGGATGCTCTGGAGAGAGTGAATTCCTCCTCTTCCTGTGCAAGGCTTAGCCTCATACAGTTCAAGGTGCTGCATAGGGCTCACATGACTGGGTCGAGGATGAGCAGGTTTTTCGGGGGCGAGGACAGGTGTGCTAGGTGCTCGGGGAGCCCAGCGAACCACGCCCATATGTTTTGGGCGTGCCCAGCGTTGGGGGAGTTTTGGAAGGGGATAGCAAGGACGGTGTCGAGGGTGGTGGGATCCAGGGTCGAGCCAGGCTGGGGACTCGCAATTTTTGGGGTTGCAGTGGAGCCGGGAGTGCAGGAGGCGATAGAGGCCGGTGTTCTGGCCTTTGCGTCCCTAGTAGCCCGGAGGAGGATCTTGCTCCAATGGAAGGATGCGAGGCCCCCAAGCGTGGAGGCCTGGATCTCTGATATGGCGGGTTTCATTAAATTGGAGAGGGTGAAATTTGCCCTGAGGGGATCAGTACAAGGGTTTTTCAGGCGGTGGCAGCCTTTTCTGGACTTCCTGGCGGAACGGTAGGGAAATAGGCCGACAGCAGCAGCAACCCGGCAGGGGGGGGAGGGAGGGGGGTAAGGATTGGGGGGAGGGAGAACTGTGCACATGGGTTTGTGGAGGGTGCTATCTCTCTCTTTTTTGTTTTTTTCTGTTTTCGTTTTCCTTTTCTTTGTTTTTGTTCTTTCCTTTTGTTTGAAGTTGCTCTTGAAGCTGGGGGGGTATTGTTCATGGGGTGTTGCCGCGGTTGTGTGTTAATAGAGCTAAGATGTTTATATTTTGTATTTTGTAAAAATTTCAATAAAAATTATTTTTAAAAAAGTTAGAACTTTGGTTTTAATTGTTTAATACACTGCAGCAGTAGGTAAAGAGGATACAGGTGGCACTATTTTGTGTTGGCGAATCGATTACTGAACACAAGGATTTGAAGAAGCAGTTATTATGTAGTTACCACAGGAGCTTAACATCACTTCATTGCATGCTTCATCATTTCCTGTATTCTTACTTTTGGATCGATGTTCAAGTTCTGTTTCTACTGTTCGCCACCTGGTGGCTGAATCCCGTATCACAGTATTCCAATAAAATGTGGATCAGTTGATTGCAATGAGGTTGTGGTGCTTTTGCTGTACGAAAGTACTAACCACAAGCCTTCAGAAGAATATTTTTCCTGGTCCAATGTTAAAAACAGGGAAGGAATCTTTGATCAAGGCTATTATTTCTGAACCAGCCATTAATAGATCTCAAAAGAATATTGGTCTTCATTGAATTCAAGAATGCTTCTTTATCAACTGATGGCTTCAGAAATTATATCCTAGATGTTATGCTTTGGAAAGATATTTGAGCAGAATAACAAGCAGAATACTTTCTCTGGAAGATAGATGAGCTGCCCTCAATGTATTTTCCATGAATCAGCCCAATTCGAGTATCGCACCTGGCAGCAGTGATGCCTTTGACTGGGAGTTCAACGTTTCCATAGAATGGACCAGGTGCAGGGTATAAAAGCTCTTTGAGACCCAAGATAGACCGTAGACATCTGATATATGCTCTCCTGCTCACATAGAAACTCCGAGGACTGCTGGCTTAAATGTTCAAAATTGTGATCACAGTAAGAAGTCTTACAACACCAGGTTAAAGTCCAACAGGTTTGTTTCAAACACGAGCTTTCGGAGCACGGCTCCTTCTTCAGGTGAATGGCTATTCACCTGAAGAAGGAGCCGTGCTCCGAAAGCTCGTGTTTGAAACAAACCTGTTGGACTTTAACCTGGTGTTGTAAGACTTCTTACTGTGCTCACCCCAGTCCAACAGCATCTCCACATCATGGCAAAATTGTGATGACACTCCTCCGCATCCAGAAGAGCCAGGTTGGAAAGCTGCATGCAGAACACTCACACGTGGTTTGTAAATAGTTGTTGGTTTTATTCGCATTCTTCTTAGCAAGGTTTTTGAAGTGATTTTACTGGGCAGCCTGGACTGAAATTATTAGAGCTAAATTACACAGATAGTATCCTGTAGATTAATAAAAAGAGAGAGATGGGACTACCCATGTGTTAGTCAGAATTAATGGTCAAGAGAAGATCACCAATTGGCATGGCAGTGCTTTAATTCCAGTTGGCAATGGTTTGTTCTCAGCATTGTTATGGGAACTTAGAGAATTTAGAGAACCCCAAAGTGTATCATGGAGTTCCCCATACCTACAACTTTTAATAGATTAATGAATGGAGAGCATATGGCCCACTCTACAGGAGTGGTACAGCAGAAATGGAAAAGTATAAAATGTTTATTCTATGAACTCAAGTTAACCTTTTTAAAGCATGCAGTGAACATCTTTGCAACCATCAATTCAACTACAACCCCCAAAGACTACAAAACTAAGTAATCCTTTAAGCTTTCCTTTTAACATCCATACTTCTTAAAAACACCTTTCAACAGAAGCACATTAGATTTTCATTCACTACTGAGAACATTTATAATTCTGAATTCACCAAATGATCAAGAGATAGTCTTTTGATGGCAAAGAGAACAGCAGTACATCTGCTTGGTCTGGCTTCAGCTCCAACACAGAAAATAAAACTAACACACACCCTGCAGCCTGCTCAAAAACGAAAGTAAAAAGCTGACAGACAGCCCAGCTCCACCCACACTCTGACATCACTGATAATATCCATTTCTTAAAGGTACATTTCTTAAACACCCATTTCTTAAAGGTACTCTCACATGACAGCATCCTTTTCATGTTGTTGATACTTTGTCAGGTTATTCCCTTCCAGCCCATGGTTAACTTTCTTCCTTGAGACCTGCTCAATGAGTTCTCTTTGCAACGCAAGCAGTGTATAAACATAAGTAGCTGAAATGTATTATGGAACACCCTCGGACTGATCCGGACTTTGTCCTGCCCAAGAAGGACAAAAGCAGCAAGATCATAACAACCAGAACAGGCACTTTCCCTCAAAATGATATCCCATCATTTAAGGCAGTGCGGTGGCACTGTGGGTTAGCCCTGCTGCCTCATTATGCCGAGGTCCCAGGTTCAATCCCGGCTCTGGGTCATTGTCCGTGTGGAGTTTGCACATTCTGCCCCGTGTTTGCGTGGGTTTTGCCCCCACAATCCAAAAATGTGCAGGATAGGTGGATAGGCCACGTTAAATTGCCCCTTGATTGGAAAAAAATGAATTGAGTACTCTAAATTTATTTTTTTTAAATGACATACCATCCTTATCGAATTGGAATGCCATTAATCCATTTATGTTGGGTCAAAATTCTGCAACTTCTTACTTAATACCATTGGGGAAGCAGCATGGCCAGATTGATCCCTGGGATGGCAGGACTGACATTCGAGGAGAGATTGAGCTGGTTAGGATTATATTTGTAAGATTTCAGAAGAATGTTGGGTGGGGGATCTAATAGAAATCTATAACATTCTTTTTTAAAAATTCTTACAGTTTAAGGGGTAATTTAGCTTTGTCAATCCACTTACCCTGCACATCTTTGGGTTGTGGGGGTGAGACCCACACAGACATGGGGTCCACGCGGTCCCAAGTGACTTTGGGCCGGGATTAAACCCGGATCTTCAGCGCCATAAGGCAGCAGTGCTAACCACTGCATCAACCTGCCACTGTGAATCCTGTAACATTCTAACAGGACTAGACGCAGGGAGGATGTTCCTGGTGGTGGGGGTGTCAGAACCAGGGTCATAGTTTAAGGAGACGGAGTAAACCATTAAGGGCTGAGATGAGGAGAAATATCTTCACCCAGTGAGTGATACGCCTGCGTAATCTGCTACCACAGAAAGCAGTTGAGGCCAAAAAATGGATGTTTTCAAGAAGGAGTTAGATGTAGATCTTGGAGCTAAAGGGATGAAAGAATATGTTGGGAAAGCAGGCACAGGTTACTGGGTTGGATGACCAACCATAATCGTATTGAATGGCATAGCAGGTTCAAAGGGCCGACTAGCCTTATCCTGCTTCTATTTTCTGTGTTTCTAACACAAAAGGGATAGCAACTCAAGGTGGCCCAACACCTTCTCAGGGAATATGGAGAAATACAATTGAAAACATGCAGCTTTACCTACATCCTGTTATGATCCTTGGCCAAAGCCTAGGTTGTGGGGAAATCCAGTTAAGAACCAATAAGGTTTTGTTTAAAGTAGACAAAGTTGCTTACTAAGAGAATAAAGTCACGAGATTCCATGTGTTTTGAGCAAAGAAAAATAATCTTGACCACACAAGTTCAGAAAGATATAACAATTTACAATATCTGTCTTATACTCTAACATTCAGGGTAAATATTAGTTACATGCGAATTAAAGCAAACTATGGTCGAACATCACATTACAGAATAAATGACAGATGTGAACAGAATGGATTCCATGGATTTCTCAACAAACCACCCAGAAGCTCATCACACTGTGAGGCATCTAATCTCACTGAACCTTTGATACTGTCTTAATGGTTTCCAAACTTCACCTTGAAGATCTTGCCTTGGAATTATCTCCAAAATTTGTTTTAACTCTGAGAGCTTCAATGATGGCCACACAGGGTTTCAATCTTGTCGTTGAGAATATTTTCTCCCGGATTTCTGAGTACACCTCAAGCGTCAATTTACAAGCACAATTGAGGGTCTCCTGTTGTGCCAAGGAGAACATCAGTGCTCAAATGGGACAACTTTGCTCCAATTCTTCACTTAAAGTCCGCTCCCCATACTCCTTTCTCTCATTTGCAGCCTGTTTATCAGCTCCTTTTGACTTTCTTTGGACCTGTTACTGTCCCCGTGTATTTGTTCCTCACCTGGGACACTTGCAGGCTGACAGACTCAAGCTGACTATTCAAGAACTTCCATTCACTGACCCTTGAACTGATCTGGTGACCGGGCATAACACTCCAGTAGGTCCCACACTTGTTGCTAGGCAGGAACAAATGTAACCAACAGTGGAACATCCTGTACCTTAAATGTTACAACCTCCATAGACTGCTAACTTAGCACAGAGATTACACAGAATTAATAGAGCATGGGATCCAAGATTTTCAGACATTGGACTTGGAGGCTTCGATGATGGAGGTAGAAAGTAAATGTCCTAAGTCAGCCAGTGAGATAAGAGGTCCTCAAGGCAGAGTCAAAAGGCAGTGGGAACATGTGGCTGGAGATCATTGCCAGAAGTCAGGCCTTGAGGTTTTGGCTTGAGTACTGAGCTTCAAGATGGCACTGGGGTATCAAATCAGCATTGCCCACCGACTGACGTCGTGAACTGTGGCTCTGCATGTTTCCGGCAGATGTTAGTCACGTGCCCAAAGACCTCACCAAGATGGTGTTCAGCACCATTTCCTGCAAAAATGTGCATTAGATGTCATATTGGTCTCTGAATGGCACACAATGAACGGGTTCTGTCATGCCCAATTACACATCCATCATCTCATTACAAGACTCATTACTCATTAGTGCAGCACGGTAGTACAAGTGGATAGCACTGTGGCTTCACAGCGCCAGGGTCCCAGGTTTGATTCCCCGCTGGGCCTCTGTCTGTCTGGAGTCTTCATTTTCTCCCCGTGTCTGCGTGGGATTCCTCCGGGTGCTTCGGTTTCCTCTCACAGTCCAAAGACGTGCAGGTGCGGCTGATTGGCCATGATAAATTGCCCTTAGTGACCAAAAAGTTTGGGAGAGGTTATTGGGTTACGGGGATAGGGTGGAAGTAAGGGCTTAAGTGGGTCGGTGCAGACTTGACAGGCCGAATAGCCTCCTTCTGCACTGTATGCTCTATGTACTATCTACAAGACTCAAAATTCTCATAGTATTAGAAAAAAATAGGACCTTTGATTATAGTTTCTTTGTAAGCTCATTGTTATTTATTTTTGCTTTCTATTTATCTTTTTCATGGGTATGTGCATATTTCTGTAGTTTAGACATTGGATAGAAGTGAAAACCATACATTTTAGCTGGTGTTTCAACACCTACCATATTCAGCATGTTCGTTCACTCGGGAGGGTTTTGTTCTAAAAATTTTTTGCCACTGTTGACAGTCTTAGCGTCTGCTCACTGTTTGCTGTCAATGACACCACCAAAATCAGGAGCTAGCTATGTTGGGTGTTGCCAATCCACAGGGTGTGGTGACCTATTGAAACATTACTTTTGTCATAAATCTTTTGTGAATGGACAAACACTTTAGAATATGAATCTTACAGCTTTCCGTAACGTGAGCTGAAGTGTCCATCTGGTGCTTCCTTAGGGGTTGGACACTTTGGGAATTGGACATTTCCTTCATTTTTTTTTAGCATTCTTCCTCTAACACACAGCTGTTCAGGAGAAAAATAAAACAAGTTGGAACATCTAGCTACTTATAAAGCGTCAGAAGGAAATGGAGTCTCCGTCCCCTGCAAAACATTTGGAGACAATAAGGTGCATTCTATTTTTGTTTGGATGAAAAGTTAGCAGAATATAATTCATGACAGGATGTGGTAAAGCCCGGGGGGAAATCTTGCAGGTGGCCTGCATCCTGACAAGGCTGAATAATAAGCACATAGACCTAGAACTTGCTCGACCAAGAGCTGTGCGTGCATACTGCCTTTAACAGAACTTGGCAGAATTGTCCATAGTCCCATGTTTCTCGTTTGAATGAAGCTTAAATGAGATGTAACTCCGTTTTCTCTCCTGTGATAGCAACATTGCACATTCACTGTAAAGAAGGACTGCTTTAGGAAAGGAGAGAAAGAGTAAGTAAAGATTAAAACATCTTGCTGTAGGATATGGACTCTGAGAACAATAGAATACAGAAAAGGCCATTTGGCCCAATGTGCCTTTGCTGAGTCTTTGGTAGATTGCTTCACAGCGCCAGGGACCTGGGTTCAATTCCGGCCTTGGGTGACTGCCGGTCACTTTCTCCCCGTGTCTGCGTGGGTTTCCTCTGGGGGCTCCGGTTTCCTCCCACAGTGCAAAGATGTGGAGGTTAGGTGGGGTTTGGGGGATAGTGTGTGGGAGTGAACCTAGGTCAGAGTGCTCTTTCAGAGGGTCTGTGCAGACCCAATGGACTAAATGGCCTCCTTCTGCACTATAGGAATTCAATGATTCTTTTATGATTCTATTCGTCCCACTCTTCCAATATTTCCACTTAGCCCTGAAAGTGTTCTCCGCTGCGGTATTTATATCTCTTTGCTTTGGAATCTTCTTCCACCATGCATTCAGGCAATGCATTTCAGAATATAATTGCACTTGCCATGTAAAAATAATGCTTCTTACCTTGCCTCTGGTTCTTTTGCTAATTAGCTTAAATCTGTGCCCTCAAGTTACTGGTCCTTTTGTCAATGGAGACAGCTTCTCCTTGTTTCTATCTCACCTCTGAGTCACTAATATGATTTTGATCTTTTAGTTCTGGAGAAATGTAGGAGTATATTTACATTTAGTAAAATATAACCACCCGAATGCAGTGAAAATGCTAACATCTAGCTTGAGCTATATTCTCCTCGATGTCTGTGAGGAAACATTGTCCTCGTACTAGGAGGTAGCAAAAGAGAGCATTTACTCCTCAGGTTTTCAAAAAGAAGCAGCAGTGTTTTTGGACCTGCAGAATCCGTTGGGAGTTGACATGACCAAAATAACTTTGATTGCCGCCTCTTTTTGGCACTTTCAGTACAACTACACAACAATGAATGCGGTAATCATTGCAAAAGAACAGCATCAGTGCCTCAACAATGTATGCATCCTAATGGATCCACAAATTTCTAAATGGGTCCAGGAGAAAACAAAATGAAATGCAGACAGAATGGTAACATGGTTCCATGAAGAGGGGGTTAGCACTGAGGCACTAAGTTGGCAAACACTCTAAAATGCAGTTTGGAACTGATTGTCTTCACTTTAATATTAATGCACGGCCCACACATGCTGATTCCATGGATCTTAGAACTAACCCCCTCATCCACCCCAAGAAGCTCAAATCTACAAACCCCCAACAAGAGGCTTCCAAATGTTATCATTTAAAAAAAAAGGTGAAGTAAAAGACCTTTTATATGAGTAAAACCACCTCAAATTCCATTTTCTGGGTAGTATTAGAAGGCGGGGGGGGGGGGGGGGGGGGGGGGGGGGGGGGTTATTGTGACCTGCATTTTTATGGCATCATGATCAGCAAATAAGCAGTTATTTTAGTGCTTCAATATGTCTTTGTAACTGGGCAGGCATGTTGTAATAAAATAAAACAAATTTTGGACAACGTTTGATTTTAAAGTTGGACACATATGCAAAAGTGTGTTTCTAGTTGTAAGTGTCAAAATTGCAGTGTAAATCAATTTGACAAAAATCGAGAAGAAAGAATTTGGAGCTTGATCTCATTCCACTACTAACATTTTGAATTGCCGTTTGTGTTTTGACCTATAATTTTTATACAAAGGTTACAACCCCAGTTTTCAAAGTGAATAAGGCATTCGGGGGACTAAATGGTTGTTGGGTCAGGATAGGTGGGAGAGGGGAGAGGTTTTGCATTGCAAGGCAGAGAGAAGTCGCTTTTTACAGAAGAGTGAGAGAGGGAGAAAGATCACGGGGTACGGAGGGAAGAGGGACTGCGCATTGGTGGGGGTGGGGAATAGAGACATTCTGTTGGCGCGGGGGGAGAATATGGTTGGGGCGGGTGGGAGATATGACTGTGTGGTGAGGCCGTAGGATGGAGGGAGTGAGATTTTGGATGGATTCGGGATGATACGTGATTATGGCGGGGACCAGCCACAGGGAGGAATCAACAATCAGCATCTTCTGCTGTTTAATGACCATGTTGCAGCTTACTTTGGTCCTCAGAATTATTCACGATGCTTTCTATTTTATTATGCAGTTTGGACACCAGTCCCTCAAACTCTATATCCAAATCACTGGAGCAAAATAAAGGTAAAGGTTTTGCTGCAAATAAAGGCCAGAATTTTAAATTGTAAGGAGTAGGTGGGTGTTGGTTTGTGCTGTGTGTTGAACAAATTATAAAAATGTGTCCGGAACCTGATAGGAATCCCAACTTGAGCGTTTAACAGGTGCTTGTTTCCAGCCGTGCAGGAGACCCTTGTGGGACAGGTCGGTCTGAGAGTTAACTATACAAAAGACCAATTACCTGCAGGTTTAATGATGGATTCTGGTTTTAACCGCCAGCATGGAGGTTTCATCAGCTGCTTGAAACATGCCAGGCTCAACAAGATGAGAAAATGGTGGGGGTGGACTGGAATGTGAAACAGACAGGCTGGAAAGCCTTTAAATACAAAGCTACGTGTAGTAATCCAGGAGACATGAAGATAAAGGTTAAACCAACTCTAAAGTAAAACTCCACCCATGACATACAACACTCGTGTCCCAGCCCAGAACTCCGAGGCTGGTCCGGGTTCCAGTCAAGTACTTCAAAGGTTTGATAATGAGACCCAGCAGGATGGGCTTCAGCCCGTTATCATGGGAACCCGTATTCAGCAAGCCCCACAGGGAGATCAATGTGTGATTCCTCATGATCCTGGTGAGTGTTCTCACACTATGTCAGCTGCTTCTTTGCCTAAAGAAGGCCTATGGTGTGATAGCGTTCATTAGCAGAGGGATTGAATTTAAGAGCCGTGAGATGATGATGCAGCTGTACAAAACCTTGGTAAGGCCACATTTGGAGTACTGTGTGCAGTTCTGGTCGCCTCATTTTAGGAAGGATGTGGAAGCTTTGGAAAAGGTGCAAAGGAGATTTACCAGGATGTTGCCTGGAATGGAGAGTAGGTTTTATGAGGAAAGGTTGAGGGTGCTAGGCCTTTTCTCATTAGAATGGAGAAGGATGAGGGGCGACTTGATAGAGGTTTATAAGATGATCAGGGGAATAGATAGAGTAGCCAGTCAGAGACTTTTTTCCCCGGGTGGAACAAACCATTACAGGGGGACATAAATTTAAGGTGAAGGGTGGAAGATATAGGGGGGATGTCAGAAGTAGGTTATTTACCCAGAGAGTAGTGGGGGCATGGAACGCACTGCCTGTGGAAGTAGTTGAGTCGGAAACATTAGGGACCTTCAAGCGGCTATTGGATAGGTACATGGATTACGGTAGAATGATGGAATATAGATTAATTTGTTCTTAAGGGCAGCACGGTAGTATTGTGGATAGCACAATTGCTTCACAGCTCCAGGGTCCCAGGTTCGATTCCGGCTTTGGTCACTGTCTGTACAGAGTCTGCACATCCTCCCCGTGTGTGCGTGGGTTTCCTCCGGGTGCTCCGGTTTCCTCCCACAGTCCAAAGATGTGCAGGTTAGGTGGATTGGCCATGATAAATTGCCCTTAGTGTCCAAAATTGCCCTTGGTTTTGGGTGGGGTTACTGGGTTATGGGGATAGGGTGGGGGTGTTGACCTTGGGTAGGGTGCTCTTTCCAAGAGCCGGTGCAGACTCGATGGGCCAAATGGCCTCCTTCTGCACTATAAATTATATGATAATCTATGATTAATCTAGGACAAAAGTTCGGCACATCGTGGGCCGAAGGACTTGTTCTGTGCTGTATTTTTCTATGTTCTAAATGGAATACTTTTGATCATGTGAGTTATTCTGCGAGTGTACATTCACAGCTTTACAGGTGATTTCTAAGACTCTGGAGGTAATTTCTGTCCCCTTGGGCTCTTTGGCTTTGTCCTGCACTTCGCAGCTGTCAGCGTTCTCTGTAGAATGGGAGCAATGAGGAACAAGGGGAGCAGTAGCTGACTTCTCCTCAGAGCCACCTGCTGCTCCACTGAACAGAAGGATTGAACTTTGAACTCCGAAGTTGCAAGGGGCAATGTGTTCAACATATGGACTACGGACAGAGGATCAGCCTTCTGGGCAGTCCTGAGCACCAATGCCTCAGGGGGCTCTGATTTTCATGGCAGGCCATTGCTAACATCTGCAGGGTCATGGAACATGACTTCCTTCCAAGTGGACAAGGTGGGCATGCACTGAAAATGACAGCTGAGGTCACCATGGCTCTGAATTTCTTCACTTCCATTTCAGGCATCTGCCTCCGACATTTGCAATTAGCTGCATCTCCTCGGTGACCAAGGCCATGCCTGCCAGGTCCAACGCATATGTCCACTTTGCTACTGATGAGCCTAGTCAGGACTAAAGGGTCCTCAGATATGTAGCTGCAGCTGGATTCTCACAGGTCCAAGGAGTCATAGACAGCACACATGCAAATTAAGTATGTAGGTAAATTTCAGAGAAGTGGACAAGTAATAGGGTAGTGATAGTGGGGGGTATCAACGTTCCCAATATTAACTGGGGTAGCCATTGTGTGAAAGGTTTGGAGGAGGCGGAATCCTTAAAATACATCCAGGAAATTATTTTACGCCAATACATAGAAGGACCTACAAGAGAGGGGGCAGTTCTGGATTTAATTTTCGATAACGAAGCTGGGCAAGTGGTTGAAGTATCAGTGGGGGAGCATTTTTGCAGACAGTGTCTATTGGATTCAAGATTGTTATGGAAAAAGACAATAATGGGCGGAGACCAAAGTTCTAAACTGGGGGAAGGCGGATTTTAACAAGATCAGTTATGATTTGGCCAGAGTAGACTGGGAGCGGATACCTTTAGGAATAGTGGGACGCATTCAAGAAGGAAATAGGGGGAGTACAGGGTCAACATTTTCCAATCAAGAAAAAGGGTGGGATCAACAAATCCAGTGAACCCTGGATATTGAAGGATATAAAGCATTGGATAAGGAGAAAAAGGAAGGCTTATGGCAGATAGTGAGGGCTCAAAACAGCAGAAGCCCTAGAGGCGTATATAATGTGCAAGAGGGAACTTAAAAAGGAAATTAGGAGAGCAAAAAGGGGACTTGAAAGGATACAGGCAGATAAAAAAGGAAAATCCTAAGTTGTGCTACAAGTACATTAACGGTAAAAGAATAACTAGAGAAAGAGTAGGGCCCATTAAGGACCACAATAATAATTTGTGTGTAGATCCGGAGGATGTAGGTACAGTTCTAATTAGGTCGGGTACTAAAGATTATTATTCAATGAGAACTATGTGATGGTGTTCACTTGTGAGTGGAAAGGTGTAGGTATAGAAATTACGGAGAAGGACTGTAACAAATTAAAGAGATTAACATAGACAGGAAGTTCTGAATGGTCTGGCAGGTTAAACGTAGACAAATCTCCAGGGCCAATTGAAATGTATCCCAGGCTGCTGAGTGAGGCAAGGGAGGAAATAGCAGGGGCGCTGGCAATAATTTTCAATTCCTCTCTGGCCACAGGAGAGGTGCTGGAGGACGAGAGGATAGCCAATGTGATACTATTATTTCAGAAGGGAGGAAAGGATAAACCAGGAAACTACAGGCCAGTCAGTCTAACCTCAATGGTGGGGAAACTATTGGAAGCAATTCTGAGAGACAGAATTAATCTGTATTTGGAGAAGCAGGGATGAATCAAGAACAGTTAGCATGGTTTCATTAGGAAGAAGTCCTGTTTGACCAACTTGATTGAATTTTCCAAAGAGGTGACCAAGTGTGTAGATGAGGGATTTGATGTAGTCTACTTGGACTTCAGCAAGGCTTTTGATAAGGTCACATAATTGGAGACTGATAACAAAGGTAAAACTCATGTGATCCAAGGAAATTTGGCAAATTGCATCCAAAATTGACTGAGTGACAGAAAGCAGAGGTTGATGGTCAAGGGGTGTTTTTCTGACTGGAGGCCTGTGTCCAGTGGGATCCCGTAGCGATAAGTGTTGGGGCCCTTGCTGTTTATGGTTTATACAAATGATTTAGATATGAATCTTCCAAACTTACGACCACTAGCATCTAGAAGGACAAGAGCAGCAGATACCCGGGAATCCCACCACGTGGAGTTTCCCTTCCAAGTCACTCACCACCCTGACTTGGAAATATATTGCCGTTCCTTCACTGTTGCTGGGGCAACATCCTGGAACTTGTTCCGTAAAAACACATTGTATGTGCCTACAGCTCAAAGACTGCAGCGGTTCAGAAGGCAACTCGCCATCACCTTCTGAAGGGCAACTAAGGTTGGGCAATAAATGCCCACCTAACTAGTTACATTCATTTTTAAAAATTAATTTATGGGATGTAGGCATCGCTAGTTAGGTGACTAATAAGTGGTACTGTGCCTCAAAATAGCAGTTAATGTTCCTGTTATTTTTACGAGAGGCAAGTGACTATTTTCCCAGTCTGTTATGATTTTCTCATTCAGATGGATTGGGGCACTGTTTATAATCGGGTATTCAGGTCCATAAATCAGCCTGTGCCATTCAATGAACTCAAATGTGATGCAAATTTTAAAGCCGATCAGGAACATGTATTTCCGTTGTATGATGAGGGAACCAAATCAAAAACTTGTACTTATGAATGATCAGTTAACGCTACAGTAATTGGAGTGCATAGTTGTACACCTTTTTTATTGTTTTCTTTCAGCCTAAACAAATTACCCTGTGTGATATGAATTGTCCACAGATGAACTGTAACTTTCTTGACACATGAATTAATTAAAAATATTGTGTCGGTATTTGATTTGCAGACCGAATAATTAAATAAAAATAAAATCCTTGCAAAAAAAAGTTTGACCACCCCAAACCGCCTTCATTAAAATCGGCTAGTGCTGGGAAATTCACATGTCAGCTGGCACTGAAATTATTGGCATTACACAGCAACCTCCACCCCCCCCCCCCCCCCACACACACACACACACACACCCACCCATACGCACCCACACACACACATTCTGTTTCAGACCTTGATGGGGGAAAGAAAAGCTCCTGCCCTATATCTCTGTTAAGGATTCATTCTGTTCCTTGCCGCCGCTTATTTGAACACTGAGGCTTGAATGGTCAGATGGGGGCCATGAGCACACATACTAACTTTGATTTGGTTAGGAAATTTGGAAATGGAATGTCAATAGCTGAATTAAAGAGACAGCCAACCTACTCCACCAATCTTTAGGTTCCTGGCCTATTGGCAGCCTCCCTCATTGTGAGCAAGCCCAAATGTTAAAATCCAGCCCATTGTCTCACGCAGGCATAAAAGATCATGATTTGCAAATATGAGGGTGTTCCAGAGTTGTACTGGTTCCTTCACTGACAGCTCTGTTTTGCGAATTAGCTAGACTGGCTATCGATCTTGTCTGTTTCGGGGGAAAGATTAGCAATAACAAAAGTACCTTCCAGGCAGAATGAAAATATTGCACTGCACCAAATTTCAGTCACTGTTTGCTATTCATGCAATTATTAATATTTTAAAAATGCATATTCACACTAAATAGATAATACTCTCAAATGTTAACTCTTCTCACTTTTAAAGGAGCTACGTTTGTTAATTAAACGTAAATCCTATTAAATTACAGTTGGTGTTAATATGGAACAGCTGGAAACCTGTTTTCAAAATGAACGTTGTCAATTGATGTATTTGGTTGAAGTCAGTTAAAAAAACATATCAGTTTGCATCAAAAACCTTTACATCATCATAGTCTACCAATGGTTTCTTAGTCTGTGTTGTTTTAATCTGTGTTTTACACTGTCAGTTAAAATTTTATTTGTCCCGAGTTTTATCAATAGCATGTGCTGACTCTAATGTTGTCAGTGGTAAATACAGGCAATTTACCTCAGTAATGTTGGACAAAGCAACAGCAAAAATAAACGTAGATCCTCACTCAGTGACTCATGCTGGATAATGCACCAAAGTTGACATTAATTCTCCTGAGCAAATAGCTTGCTAACACTCGAACGTGATTCCAATCAGTGTTATTTTAGTCCTGAAGGTAACCCACTTAAAACTAAAGAAACATAAAAATCAAAGCTTCCAAAACTCAAACACATGGATTAGCATGCATTGAATCTCCCAATCTCCGCAGTGTAAAGCATCTTCCTCAAAGAACATAAGACCATAAGAACACACTACATTCTCTACAAACCTACGACAGTTCCATCTCTCGACGGCCCACCTACTGGTCGACTGCAACCACCACCTGGTGACTGACCCCTGCTGAAGTCACAAGTTTTAACCTTTCAAAGTAAATCCAGATGACCGGCTTGAGGGCAGGCCAGGGAGGATGTGGCCACTTACTCACAAGTGGAATATAAAGAACAGCTCAGCTTGTGTCTGTGGCCATCCACGTCAGACTGTCGCCACACTGAACTTCTGCCCTGAGAGATCATTCCTGGTGACATCACAACCATTCCCACTGCATCAGCTGAAGCTGTTGAATATATTGTTAACCTCAAAATCAAATTATAACTGTTTCCCCAGTCATTCAAATAATAACTACTTTAAGAGAGTGCCAGTTAGGTTGTACCCAGCTTGATGAGCGCCTTCTGCAGAGAGAAGTTAGAAAATAAAGAAAGAAGCCATGATGATCAGCTGGTCAGTGAATTATTTTAATATTTTATATTTCCCTAAAGATCCCCTTACATTATAAACAGAAGTTTTAATTTTAGTTTGTTTTCCCCCAAAGTAGTAGTTTCTTCAGAATGATTTCATGTGATGTGGGCATTTCTGACAAGGCCAGCATTTGTTGCCTATTTCTAATTGCCCTTGAACTGAGCAGTTTGCTTGGGTATTTCAGAGCACAGTTCAGAGTCAACCACATTGCTGTGGGTCTGAGATGTAAGCCACGGGATCATATGTAAAGACACCAGATTTCCTTCCCTAAAAGACATTGGTGAACCAGATGAGTTTTTTGGACAATCATGGTCACCGTTTAATTGCAAATTTTCATTGAATACAAATCCCAGTCCCCAGAGAATCACCCTGAGTCTCTAGATTATTAGTCCAGTGGCAATACCACTACAGCACCGCCTCCTATGCTTTTGCAGCTTTCTTTATGACCTCAGAAGTGGAAGACTTTTCTTTGCAATAATTACAAAAAGAAAATCTTGGCTGGAATTCTCCAGCGGTTGGGATTCCCTGTTCCCTCCGGCAGCGCACCACCGCACATGGGTTTCCCGGCAATGTGGGGCGGCTTCAATGGGAAATCCCATTTAAAAGTGGCGGGATTAGAGCATCCTGCCACTAGCTGTCGGCACACCACCAAAAATCACATGGCTGGGACCAGAGAATCCAGTCCTTTACTCTTGACCAATGGTATTCTAAGAATGAAATTCATAGTAATGCTATGAATTTGCACAGATATCTCCTGGTTTACTCCATTGTTATTGTACACTCCATAATTATCTGCTCTTTAAATGGTCTTGAATTTCAGACATTTTCTCCTATTAATTAAAGCTCCATGGTGGAACATTCCCTTTTTTATTGGAAATGATTGTATCCTTTCGAGTCATAGGGTCATAGAGTCTCCATGAATAGAGTCATAGGGCACGTTTCTCAGGCCTTGTTGCGCTCTTGCTCAAGCGAAACAAGGCTGGTGAATAGCAGGAGAGGCCAAAAATGTGAACTGTGTCAGGCGCCACAAAGTTTACGATGCAACTGGCCCGCTTCCATGGGGGAAATCGGGATATCGCTGTATTGTGGCGAGAAACAAATTATCATCATTTAAGCCCCATTTCCCTATAATTAATGACAGCCACCCCATATCCAATCACCTCCTGTCACGCAGTGGCTTCCCCAGCAAGTGGTCCCGCTGGCTCCGATTAGTAGTCCTTTTGAAAAACGGGAACCTGGTGGAAGGGCTTCAGTGGGGAGCTGAGGAGGTGAGTAGCCATCTTTACTCACAGGCAAAGAGCCCGGGGGTGCTGGGATTGGCAAGAAGTTTTTTCTGTAAGATTTGTAAACATATTCTTCCAAAGTTGAGTTCCAGGTTTTAGTTATTTATAGGTTGAATTTTGCATCAGATTATTGAATCATCCTGTTTCATCTTTCAGAGGCGAGACGAAGAGAGACAGTAACAATGTCGAATCAAAGGATACTGCTGGTCATCCTAATGCCGAGGACTGCAATTGGAAATCCAGAAAATATCTTGAGGATATAGGTATAGTGAATTTTGATGTGATTTTTGCAAAATATGTCTTGTCAGAATTGGTCAGTTTATTTTTGTAAATTTACATTTCAGGATACAGTAGTACCTTGATGAATTGGAATTTTTAGATATGATTTTCTGAAAAAAGGTCTTTACTGAGATTCATTCCTTGTATGAATTTTTTCTTCATACAACCCTTTTGTCATTCTTGGTAACCAGGTATTTTGCAAGCTTCAGCAACATAACTGTGTGCCTACTCTAGAGCAGCTGGTACATTATTATTTCAGCCATATTGGGACATATTTTGTAGTTGATGAAGTAAAAGCTCTTCTTTTGATGCACTCTGGTACAACTTTGGTTAAAATAGCTAAGTATAATTGAGAATAAGCCGCTCAAAATTCTAGTTTTGAGTAGTAAAAACATGGCAGTTGTCATGATACTCTATGGCAAGACCTTTACCAGTCATAGCCAACCTACTAACTAATCAGCACTCTCTTCTTGTGCAGTTTAGATTGTTTCCCATTCCTGTTGATTTATTTGCATAATTGTTCTGATGAGTGCAAGATGAAAAGTTTTGATAGTATGTTTCTTTTACCAGCAATGCACAATTTCTCTGCCACCAAATGATTATTAGTACAAACATCCTCAGAGCAGTTGGAATGAATTGGTTTGGACTTGTGTCTGTATGATTTGGGAAAACATGCTGTCATTCCCACTTTAGCATAAGTGGCAATCTGGGAACAAATTGTGCTCAAAATTGTGTTTGTGTTGAAAACTGTTTTTGTTCCCTCAAGTTTCCATTTAAGGTCATTTGTATTTTGCCTTGAACCAGTGCAATTGGACAAACTTTCAAGGTGGAGATTATTTTTAATATTTAATTTTATTTAAAAATCCTGGATTATATTTAAAGGTGGTAACTTGGTGCAACTTTATTAATATAATTGAATATGAGTTGAGCAATAAAAAATAAACATTGTCTCGTCGACTACGTGATCTTGGACAACTGAGAAGGACAAACCGCAAAATGGTCAAAGCCATTTGCTAGTTAGATTTGTGCATTCAGTTTCTAGCTAAATTAATTATTTTTAAAATAATTTAGAGTAGCCAATTCATTTTTTCCAATTAAGGGGCAATTTAGCGTGGCCAATCCACCTAGCCTGCACATCTTTGGGTTGTGGGGGCGAATCCCACACAAACACGGGGAGAATGTGCAAACTCCACACAGACAGTGACCAGAGCCGGGATCGAACCTGGGACCTCAGCGCTGTGAGGCAGCAATCGTTGAGCCACTGTGCTGCCCCCAAGTAAATTCATTCTTAGTCATTTTTTTTTAAATCAGAAGTTTTTAAAATGTACTTGTTAGCATTCAGCCAAAAAGAAAAACAGCTTAATTTAAGAACCTGGTTGAAGTCCACAAGGGAGGACAATTCGGAGAACCTCGACATGGTGAATAATTCGATCTGCATAGGTGGCAGGTTTGGAGGAGTGGATTTGACTCCCAGCGTAATACATACATACATACAAACATACAGTGCAGAAGAAGGCCATTCGGCCCACCGGGTCTGCACCGACCCACTCAAGCTCTCACTTCCACCCTATTCCCGTAACCCAATAAACCCCCCTAACCTTTTTGGACACAAAGGGCAATTTATCATGGCCAATCCACTTAACCTGCACGTCTTTGGACTGTGGGAGGAAACCGGAGCACCCGAAGGAAACCCACGCAGACACGAGGAGAACGTGCAGACTCCACACGGACAGTATCCCAATGGGGAATCGAACCTGGGACCCTGGTGCCGTGAAGCCACAGTGTTAGCCACTGTACTACCGTGCTGCCCCTAATGTTTTCCTAAACCTGAACAAATGACCACAGAATATTAATTAGTGTTGAACCTAAGTTGCACTTGAAATTCCATGATATTTTATATTGATTTGGCTGAATTACAGAGGAGATTTACCAAAATGCTTCCAGGAATCATGGAAATTTAAGCTACAGGTTGGAACATTGGGGATTGTTTTTGGCGAAAATGTGATTGGAGGAAATTTGATAGAATTGCACAAGATGATAACAGGTTTTAAAAATGCAGACAAAGAAAAGCAGTTCCCATTAGCTGGTGAGCGCAATCATCAAATTTACGGGGCCCTCTCATATTTGAGGTCATTTTCCTGTGTCCCAGTTTGTTTGATGTGGGGTCGCTGTTTGTCGTGTATGTTTGATTTTGGTTTTTGCACATGTGCAGTAAGCACCTGTGCAGGTGCATTGTGCTCTTGTTCTGGTGGCCCACTCCTACAGGATTTCCCACTCCCATGTTCTCACAGGATCGATAGCAATCCGTTCCCCACACTCCGGTCTCACTGGCTTGGCATCCCCCACCCCCCCTCATTGTCTCAGCAGCATCCCTGTCCCCGACCAGACCTCCCCACCCATAGCCTTGGCAGCAATGTGGTTGACTCTTAAATACCTTCTGAAATGGCCTTGTCGCCACTCAGTACAAGGGATATTAGGGAGGACAATAAATGCTGGCCCAGCTAGCGTCACCCATATCCTCCTAAACGAATAATGAAAAAAGAGGAAAACAAGTTTCAGGGCTACAGGAATAGAGTAAGATTTCTCTACAGCGAGTCGGCATGAACTTGATGGACTGAATGGCCTCTGCCTTGTGCTGCAGTGTTTCAATGCACTAGATTTTCATTCCATGGTGCTGATCCTGACACCAGTCTGAATTCTGAGTCCAAACCCTGGAACTGTTGGTGGTGGAACTCTATAAACAATTTTTGAAGAATTGGCTTTTTCTCGAGCCCTGTCCAATTAAAAATGGTGGGTGGGCTCCCAAAATTGGCCAGTGAATTGGAGGCCCTACAGTCCTGAAAAATTGGCAGCCCACAGCCAGTGATGGGTGTTGCTGTTACAAAATGTTGAGAGCAGGCACCTCAAGATGAAGATACCACCTGAAGACTTCATAAAACTATTTAAAGTACACTGCCAATGGTTATAATGTCGGGGGTATCTCTCCACAGGGAGCCTGTGGCTAGCCTATGGCCCTATGGTTATTGAGCTGAAGGATGAGGGATTAACTTTAATGATGCAGGACTTGATCCTAGATCTGCCTCGGGGATGCCACTTCTATCCATTGGCTGACTTTCGACCTTAGTGGGGGGCATGCATGCCAACTGAAACATTTCAGTTGGCATTGGTAGAGTGGCCCTAAATTACCCTTCAGGGTGCCTATTTAGCTATTTGTTCCTTGTGGATGGGTAGCCATTTTGCCTCAAATTGGAATGTTCAAAAATGAGCAAGCATTTTCCTTCTGGTTCTGTAAGGATATCTTCGACCTACTATGGTCACCGCAGCTTCCTCCTGATCACAGACTTAGGGACACACACAAATCTAAATTCTTACTTAACTTGCCAGCGACCATTTAGGTGAGAGAAAAAAGCCAAGAAGAAGTGCAAAGAGGAATAGATATTATGGAGATCATTGAAGGGCTAAAGGGAAGGGCCAGCGTGGAGATGTTGAGGAGGGAGTCCCAGTGGTGGGATAATGTAGCTGAATAAAACACCACTGACGTTGCAATAGAGCATTTTGAGGACCAAAGAGTGGACAATGGAGGACCCAGGGGTATATGCAGGCTCACCGATCTGGAGGAGAAGACAAACTAGTGACTGGCTAGACAACAGAAAAATCTGAAAATAAAGATAAGAATCTTGTAACTGATCTCACTGGGACAAGGGACACTAATGGAGGTTGATGAGTGATGTGGGTGGTTAGTAGTTATACTGGTAGAAAATGGGATGACCAGTAGTAATGTGTTGGAAATGTACAGCCAGGAGGTGATTAAAGTGTGAATTAGCATATCATAAATAGCGAGGGTGAAGCTAGCGCAGAGTATACAATATTATTTGAAAAAATAGTCTTGGAAAAATTGGGGAAAGGGATGAGAGTCGGGCCTAATAATACCCAAATTCACTGCAAGCAGTTTCTGCCGCACAACCAAAAGTAAAAAGACAGAATTACATCAGCAATACAACAACCCATGTCACTACAGTGCAGAGCCAACATCGGAGCTGAAATAGAAGCAAGATAAAAAAGTGGAGAAGAATCTTCGGTCTTCATGCTCTTTCCCAGGTACAAATACAATCAATGGATTTGCAATGTGGCAATCACCTTCAAACACGTCTCCTTGAACAGGCCTTGATGGTGTACTGGGTATGGAGATTAAGCAAAATGCAGAGTTTTGGAGAACTATCCGACATTGCGTAGTTACAATCCGTCAGGAGACATTCAGCAATCCTTGAAATCCTTTATCTCTGTTCCACAAAGCTCCAGGCCAAGGAGACTGCTGTCCACCTTTGTCCAGAGGTATTCCAAAAGCTATCTGCCATCTGGCACTGGCTTCACTGCAGTGACTCTCATCTTCGGGGCCACACGTTCAGTGCCGAGCGAAGCAACAATCTGGAGAAAGTAGGTTAGGGGTGACGGCGTTCTGGATACCGCGAGTTTGAGTTGATATAACCATACTGAACCTGGCTGATCCCACATGTCTAATCAGTATCCCAGAGACTTTATTCTCCTGTCCGCGGGAAGCTATCTTTCAACCAACCACTATCTTAAAAACAGCATCTTGATATGTCATAATTGAACACCTTTACACATAGATATTTCCCCATTTTTTTTGTGACTGGCTGTTTGAAGTACATGAGATTATTTTGGAGTTAACTGTCCCTATAAATCATTATAATATTTTGCCTATTTGTCAAGCAGTGCTTGAGCAGAAGACTTGGGGCTGGATTTTCCATCTGGGAATCTTCCCTCGCCAGAGTTGAACAACTTTTGGTTTACGTTGGCACTAGGAATGGCAGCCACAAATTATTGCGTGGCAGTGATCACAAGGGATTCTGCGAATTCTGCTATTGGCCCGCCATTTTGAGCGGATGGAGACCCGATAGAAAGGTCCGGCGGCTGCCCCCACCTCCGCCATGGGAATTTCTGGGTCACCCCCTCTGACAATTTGCACACATGAGGTTGACCTGAACACCCCCGCCCCACACACGACCCTCCCATAACAGAGCCTCCTATATCAGAGACCCCCCCTCCCATAATGGAGAGCTCCCCATATCTGGGACCCCTATATCAGAGATTCCCCCCATATCAGAGGACCCACATAATAGAGACCTCTCCACGTCAGAGACCCATTTCTGGTGACATCTGTGCACCCTGATACTGCCAGCCTGGCACTGCCAAGGTGCCCAGGTGGCACTGCCAGCTGGCAGGGGCACTGCCAGGGTAGCAGGTTGGAATTGTCAAGGCTATATGTGGCCTCAGTTTTGCGTTCCCCGCTGAGGCCCCCTATCTAACCCGAGTACCGTTCGATAATGCTGTTTTTCTTGCCGCTGCAAGTGCTGGAAAACACACGGCTAAACACACTCGCTATGGGGCTTTATTCCCATTTAGTTAAATCGAGCCCTTTATGTTCAGATGGAAAACCAAAAGTACCTCCTCGCATGATGTTGTTTCCACTTTCACTCCCAAGATTATTACAATTATGATGTTTATAACATTATGATGTTTTGGATGTGTTTTTTTAACTCAGGTTAAAATGACATGGCAGTGGTGGGGATAGTGGGTAAGATGTGCTAACGTGGTGGTTTTAAATCATGCTTGACAATAAGCCTAACTTAGTTAATGGAATGGCTGAGCAAGGTACAAAGTTCCCACACCTAGGAACAAGGGCAAGTGCAGCTGTGCTAACAGTAAATAGACTTGCCAGCTCTGAACTTTCAGACAGAAGAGGGGAAAGAGGAAATAATGGCAGGCTACAGGTTCTTTGTGAGCTTCTAAAGCTGGATGTGGGAGGGAGATGGTCTCTAGTCGAAGAGATACATTCCATAGTCAACTAAGGACTCTAGAGATTTGCACAGGTATGGCCAGTGGAGAAGAAAAATCATTGGAGTAGGCTTTTCTGCTGTGGGAAACTCTCTGAAAGCTGATAGAAGTGACTAGAGACGATCACTCAAAGTTACTATTTGGTGAAATGGAAAAATGTGAACCCAATGGAAGCTGGAAGCAACTGTGGACTATTTACTATAAGGACTGTAATTCCATAGAGAGTGAGATGTGTAATAAGTCTAAAGATGGAATGTTTCTTTCCATAGTTTAAAGTATACGTTGCCTCCAAAAACAAAATAGTGTTTAGGTAACAGTGCTGGTTATTTGTTACAGTAAAGGTTTTTTTTAAAATGTGAAATCTCATTTCATCCTTTTTCAGCTATTAACTGGAAGTGTAATGTTTTTTTAAATCGCTGTCAGTCTGTAAGGGGATCATAACAAGGTGCAGTGTGCTAGAGCAACATTCACGTTGAAGAACTGATTCGAAGTGAATTCAAATTGAAACATGCCAGATTTTAGTTGCTTACTCAAATACCATAACAAACATTTGCTGGTTGTTCTCATAGATTTGCAGCTGTGCTGTGGATGGACTGCAACTTATTAAATGTTGTTGGGCGCTGTTGTTGCGAGCCCTTTATCTAATCTCTGTAGATAATAGGATACAATGATACTATGACTGTCCCTTGTATGTAGATTTTCATTTAATAATTGCACAGAAAAGTTGAAATTTGACACATTGAAACTTCTTAACCTTATCCTTTATTTTGTGAGAAAGCTGACATGTGAAAGTGATAAGCGAGTTAAATATTTGACAAATGAAACCTTCCCAAGTCAGAATTACATGGAAAGTTCGTCAACCAAACCCTGCAGACAACATGTAGTTATGAGGTCAAGATGCATACTAAATGAATGAGAATCAGTGACACTAAATTGATTTGCACATTCTGGTTAACACATGGTTTAGAAAACCTAAAAATATTTCCTCAGTTGAAAAATATGGAAATGAACATCTTCTAAATTGAATTAAGTTCTCTTTAAAATTGTCATCCACATTTGAAATCATTGTTAAGAACCCCTGCCCCCGTTGTTTGTGCACAACAATAGCAAAAGGTCAGAACTGTTCATCTGATGCTATTTTTGTTAAAGGCTGCGCAATCTTAGTGAAGATTACATTTTAAGACCATAAGACCATAAGACATAGGAGTGGAAGTAAGGCCATTCGGCCCATCGAGTCCACTCCGCCATTCAATCATGGCTGATGGGCATTTCAACTCCACCTCCCAGCATTCTCCCCATAGCCCTTAATTCCTCGCGACATCAAGAATTTGCTTATTTGCGAATATGAGAATAATGGCTTCCCTCATCTCCCGGTCGTTGATGATCCGCAATAGCTCTTGCCTAGCCTCGTCTATCCGATCCCTGTCGGCACAGTCCACCACAAATATTAATCCCTGGGTCCCGGTGTAGTAGTGCCGCCACAGAGGGCGGATTTTGTCCTGACCACCCACGTCCCAAACATTGAACTTGACGTTCTTGTAAGTCACTGTCTCCACGTTGAAGCCCACCGTGGGGATGGTGGTGACAGACTGACCCAGTTTCAATTTGTACAGGATGGTGGTCTTGCCGGCGGCGTCAAGTCCAAGCATCAATATGCGCATCTCCTTGTTCCCGAATATCACATTTTCAAGTGTTTTACTGCTGGAAATCTGAAATAATAATAGAAAATTCTGGAGATACTCAGAGGTGAGATGACATCTGTGGGTAGAAAAACTGAGTTAATCGGCTGGATTCTCTGTCACATCCCGATGCTGAAATCGCGTTCAGCGACGGGGCGGAGAATCCGTCTTCGGGACCGGTGCCGATTTCGCAATTCTCAGCCCCTCAAAAATCGTCGGACTCGTGGAGTACGCTGCGCCGAGTATCCACCGCCTCAGGCCATTGCCTGAGGCTCGCCCCGAGATGCTCTGTTACCGACCAACCGAATTCCCGATGGCTTGGTTCAAACATGGTCCCACCATCCACGATCCTCGCATAGCGGCTGCGGACTCAGTCCGGGGCTGCACAGTTGGGGGACTGTCGATCGGCAGGCAGGGGGGGCTTCATTCGGGGAGGGGGGCAATGTGTGCGGGCGGTTCAGGGCGCACGAGCGGCCGATGCAGGGCACTATGTCAGGTCAGTGTGGGGTTGGGGTTGGTCAGCTCATGAGGCTCGGGTCGAGATGGGGTGGCGAATCCCATGCCGGTGGTGAATAGAGTGGGGGGATCCTTGGGGTCGGAAATTTGGGGGGTGCACCATGAAGAGCACAGTCTGGATGTTTAAAATAGTTACTCTGAAGCTCAAAGTGCTTTTTTTTCCTTGTAACGCTTTCAAAGTAATTATGAGAGTCACAACAATCTGAGGTTGGTGATTTAAAATTACATTGTCAAATGTTCCCAGCTCAGCACAATTGTCCAGACGAAGTTGGCCTTCTGGACAATTGCCAGATAAAGCCTTAGCTGGGACCTTCCAAGAGATTTCTCAATGCACCTTTGGGATACCCATCCAAACCCTACTTTGGAGAGCTGGGAGGATGAGGCCCATTAACTCTCTCTCTCTCTCTCTCTCTCTCTCTCTCTCTCTCCCTCCCCCTCCCTCCCCCCCCCCCCCCCTCCCCCCCTCCACTGATGCTGTCTAGACGGTCTGAATCTGAATGTAACATGATTGCGTTTATTTTCCAGATGCGAGACAGGCTGATGGTGATCAGGTTTGTAGGGCAGACATCCTAGTCTACATGAGTGTTTGGCACAATGCTAAATTGATTGGGTCTATTATAGGTAGCTCTGCCCTTGTATCTGCCAGAATGATTCCAAAATGGTCCTATGCTCATTTTTAATCTAGTATGGGCATAAGGCAAAAAGGATCTATTCTGGAGTTTTTCCAGGGGATGTGCCGAGTAAATTAAATTGCACATGGTGGTCACGCACTGTTCCTTTCTCAAATGCAGACAATTTAGATTGGAGCAACACTTTAACATATAGCGTCACACAACCGCCTCACGGCGCTGAGGTCCCAGGTTCGATCCCGGCTCTGGGTCACTGTCCGTGTGGAGTTTGCACATTCTCCCCATGTCTGCGTGGGTTTCACCCCCACAACCCAAAAAAAAATATGCAGAGTAGGTGCATTGGCCACGCTAAATTGCCCCTTAATTGGAAAAAATAATTGGGTAATCTAAATTTATTAAAAAAAAAACATATAGCGTCAACACGATGAATACTAAATATGGATTGGGACAGGGGGAAATGTTTAGGTATATGCAGGTCCGGTATTTTTCTAAGAAGGAGACACAGAGCTTTGTGGTGGCGCCGGCCCCCACACTGTTGGAGGAGGTGCTGACGACCGGGGGAATGGAGAAGGGGGTGGTGTCGGCGATTTATGGGCTGATTCTGGGAGAAGAGAAGGCACCGCTGGAGGGGATTAAGACAAAGTGGGAGGAGGAGTTGGGAGAGGGCATGGATGAGGGGTTGTGGTGTGAGGTGCTCCGGAGGGTCAATGCGTCAACTTCGTGTGCGAGGTTGTGGTTGATATAACTGAAGGTGGCGTGTAGGTCGCACCTCACAAAGGCCAAGGTGAGCCGACTCTGAGGGGGTAGAGGATGTTTGTTAACATTGCGGTGGGGGGGACCCTCAAACTACGTTCATATGTTTTGGTCCTGTCCAAAGCTGGAAGGGTATTGGAGGGAGGTTTTCAGAGTAATTTCGAAGGTGGTATATGTGAGGTTTGAGCCGGATCCTCTGGAGGCTATATGCTGGGTATCGCATCAGCCGGTGTTTAAGCGGATGCAGAGCAGATGTTTTAGCCTTCGCCTTGCTGATCGCCCGAAGGTGGATCCTGTTGGGGTGGAGGTCAGTCTCTCCACCCTGTGCCCTGGCGTAGCAAGGGGATCTGTTGGAGTTTTTATCAGTCGAGAAGGTGAAGTTTGAGTTGAGGGGAAGGATGGAAGGGTTCTACAATTCATGGTCTTTGTTCATTATGCACTTTCAAGAATTGGATGACATTGCACATTGGGGGGTGGGTGGGGGGGGGGAGGCGTTGGGGGGGGGGGGGGCTTTGGACTGCGTATGGTGTTGATGACTATGCCTGGGTGCAGGTGGATTCCTGATTCCTTTTCTTTGAAGGTTGTATTTAAAATATTGGGGGTCGTTTAGGGGTTGGTGGGAGGAGGGGATTGTTGACCAGGGGTTTGACATTGTATTTATTATTGTTGATTGTTTGTTGGTGGGTTTAAAGTTGGATGAAAATGTGAAAAAGGAGAATAAAATATTTATTAAAAAAAACATGATGAATACTGATCTGTTCAATGAAGTACATATATCGCTATGAATTAATGGCATTCAGACCGAGCCCAATTATATGAAGTACTTTGTGGGTTCATTCGTTAGAGCAGCAAAAACAAGTTTGGAAATGCCTCAGTCTAGCACTTATTCAACACATGCTCTTGAAAAATACAGATTATTGCTTAATATTCCAGATGTGCAAAAATGTACTGTGCAAAACAAAATCAAAATGTCTCAACATAACCAAGTGAGATTTGTATCTTCTGGAGGTTGAGGCAAATTAGACTGCATTCTTCCCTACTGCTACTATTAGTGCAGCTGTTTATTAAATGGCAAGCTTCATTTCATTGGCTAGGAAAAGAGATTTGGCAATTTACAAATCCAAATAACAATCTTCCTCTTCACTATCTCCCGATGATGAAACTATTGCTAACTTGAACCCAGCTAATAAATAGTGCAACTCAATGTTAGAAAATAGGCTGGTCTTGTGGTCCAGTGGGTAGCATCCCCTGCCTCTGGGCCAGAAGCCCTGGGTTTTAGTCCCACCCCAGGACCTGATGGCTAAGGAAGGCGCATTCGTAACATGGCCAAACAGATTGAGTGTCAACCTGTAAAATCCTTCCAAATTCCAATGGAAGAGTGTAAGAGGGGGAGAGATTCCTGGTCAGCCATACTTGATGTGGAATGGTGTCCATGGTGACTGACCAGCGACCTAGTCTGGTAATTACTAGCTTTGGAAACAGCCGGAAGGCTGCCTTAGTGCACCATTAGATGTGGGAAGAGAATTGGAATTGGAAATATTAGAATGTCACAGTTTAGGGTTTACGTACCAGATATTGAGTGGAACTCTCTCAAACAATTTCTAAGTGTGGTCTCCAGCAGAAAACAAAGTGCAATTCCCATTGGGTGGTTGGGCGCAATACAGATCGTAATCTGCCCACACTTAGAAATTTCTTTGAAGGCGGGCAGATTTTGCACGAGCACTGAGAGGCACAGGGCCTAAACAGGGCCCTGGCTTCACCGAAATTGGGACACTCTTCTAAAAGGGCGGCCCGATCGCAAAGTGAAAGTAAAGGCCCCACCAACAACATTGCCGGCATGGGGGCTTAAGTGATCCCTCCCCACCATCTTTGCTGGCATCAACCTTGTACCCCCACCTCCCCACAAGGATCACTGGCATTGGGGCATCAGAGACCTCCAAAAGGATCTCCCATCAGAGCCCTCTTCTCGCTGGCATCAGTCCCCACCCTCCAATTGCTTGTAACAGCTCCACCCCCCCCCCCCCCCTCCCCAACTCCCCAGGTGAGCGCACCCCACTATGGGGGTCGCCAAATACCTCCCTCTTCATGCCTCACCCTTTTCAGGCCAGGTTGGCATTGCCAGCGGCTTGTAGCTTGAGGTTGGCATGCCAGGGTAGCAGGGGCTGCCACGTCCTTGATCAACCAGGAGCTTCAATGTCTTCAGAGACCCCTCACCGGCAAAGTTATCATGTCTGGCATTTAGTGGTGGAGACCAGTAGTGAATCCTGCCAACTTCACGCTGCACCTGGAATGGGGTGGTGGGGGAACATAGAACATAGAACATAGAACACTACAGCGCAGTACGGGCCCTTCGGCCCTCGATGTTGCGCCGACCTGTGAAACCATCTGAAGCCTATCTGACCTACACTATTCCATTTTCATCCATATGTCTATCCAGTGACCACTTAAATACCCTTAAAGTTGGCGAGAAGGGGAGGGGGGGTGGAGTGAGAGAAAATACCATAGCTGGGAGAGTCCGCTTCAAACTGTACTGGCATATTTAAGTGGCAATTTAAATATGGTAATCTGGTCCATGCCTAGCGAGGCGTCCAGTGCAAACCCATTTAGAGGCTCTCCTACTATTTGTCTAACATGGGGGATTTGTGACAGATGCAATGCAGGCGGAGAATAGCCCCCATTATTTCAGGGTTCAGTGCCACTACGCCCTTCTGTAAGCTGAGTGACCCTTTGTTCGCCAAAGTCTAATAAAATGACTTATAGACTGCAAGAGAGAACATGTACTCCATAGTTAATTTATTGTTGAGGGTTTGAGGGTTAGCACCACAAAATATACCATGAGAATTGTCAACCTATAATTAAACATCCAACTGTTTCATGAATACTCTTGGAGAAAAGGGAACTTGACATGCCTCCCTCGCCTGGTCATATGTTTCCTGTCGACATCATACGGTTGATCCTTCATAGAATTTAAATGAGTCCAGCAAGCTAAAGAACTAATTCAACCACTACTTTCCAGAACAACTGGAATAATTGCAGCCATTCCAATATCGTCCAAATCCTTAGAACAGATAATATGAACATTTAAAAGTGAATGAGCAGAGCTGGATGCCCTCATTTTAAGTTATGGAAATTGTCTATCTTCAGCCCTCAGAAGACTGTAATTGGAACAATGGCAACAAGACTGATTAAAATAATGGGCAGAGGAGCATGAAGGTCATGTATCTCTGAGTATTGCTTCCTTCAGGACCTCTTGGAATTATATAAAACGTGCCTTTCCAAAGGCTCAGTAATCTAATATGAAAATCGGTATTGATGTGTAGCTGCCTGCTTGTGTGTCTTACATAAAATTAGTTACCAGGCCTATCAATTTTAGTCAAACTTTTAATAGAAATATGTTGTAGTATTCGTTACTGAATGGTCTCAAAAATACTTTTCCCTGTTGATCACTGAGTAACATTTAAATTACAGCAATTTGTTTTGTTATCCATTAATAAGCTTTTGTGAATTATTCTGGCAGTCATGGCCTGGCAGCAGCTAATTGTTGCCATAGGGACGAGAATTTGTCGGATAGATTGGGTTCTGCCCTCTGCTGTATTTTAAGGCCTTCTCAGTGCGAAGGAAGTGGTCATCTGATATCGAACATACAGGCTGCAGCCTGCAATTAAATTATAAATCTCAGCACTCGCACCAATCTCACACTGAACTGTTGGCAATTATCATCAAATGTCGTGGAGTGGGTGAAATTTCATGCAGCTTTTTAATGGTAGCAGACATTGGTATGTGACTTTTACTCCATTGTGGCCAATTCACCAACACATTCAATATAAATACTCCATCAGCTAAATTGGTCAGTAATTTATTTCCGTGTCATTGAAAATGATGTAAAAGGTCTGAATAATTATGTTTGCCTGAACTGGAATTCAGGTAATTTCAGTCATTTCAAAATCAGCGTGCATACACAAACCATATCATTATCAGTGAACCAAATAGCTACATAACAAAATTTATTTTCCCATTTTGTAAATATCACACATTGTTAGTGATGTACATAGTGCAATATCACTACCCACCCAGAGTAGTGCACCAGCACTTTTCTGACCAGTGCAAATGAGTTCCATTTTACCATATGGCTTTACATGTGATTACAGATTACAAAACCCATGCGTACTGAGTCCTTTGGCTTCTTCTAAAACAACACTACTTGTGCTTGCATCTTTATAGTAGTGTCCCAAGGTTTCCCTGGGTGTGATTTGTTTGATTTAAAATGTTGAGTGTAGCTGTGTCAGATCTGTGTACCACTAAAAGTCTCCATGCCTGAGCATTGCAATTATAGAGGCAAGAAGTTATAGACGGGCTGAATTTGCTCAGCAGTGATGGTTGTCTTTTATTGTACACAAGTGAGTAACTGGCTGAATGTATGGAAATTATGTAAGGACTCGACATATCCAAACACTGACTCTAGTTGTGGTGGAGACGAAGGATGCAATTGATGGGTTCTAAAGAGGGGTGTAATTGATGGGTTCTACAGAGGGATGCAATTGAGGGGTTCTACAGAGGGGTGCAATTGAGGAGTTCTACAAAAGATGGCATCCGTTTATTTTGTACTGAGCTGGTCACTGTCAGCTGTTAGGAAGGGCGGGGGAGGGCAATGGGAGGCGGTGTGTGTGGGCACGGTAATGTTCTTGTCGGACGGTTTGACTTATGTTACAAGAAGACTTGTAGCTTAAGCTATGAATAATTTATTAACATTAACTGTGGGTCAAATAGATATAAAACGACAGATGAATGACAGTATTAATTTGGACAAACAACCTCTCTCGTCCAGCTCCCTAGTCAGTCTGAGGTCACCTGACTTTAACATTCACTTATATACCAATGAGACCCCAAGTGGTCAGTCGGTGAATTACAACACAACCATGATATCATCACATCATCTTTCCTTTGAAGGAACAAATTAATACATTATCATCAGTATGTTTACATGTGATATCATTAGCCTGTAAGTTTAAATTTTTTCCTTCAAAATGTTTAAAACTGGTTTAACAAATATATATATATATATATGTATGTACATGAAAAACAAGCATAGTATGTACAAATAGTCCAAATCTACAATATGAGTCAATCAGGTTTTCTTCCGACTCTGGTTGATCGTCTCAAAGTTTGACCTGGCTGCTCAGAACTTGTAGATTCAATGTTCACCTTGACATTCTTATGCTCAGGAACTGCTGAACTCTCTGACACTACAGCTGACGTTGATTCTGACATAGATTTGTCATTCATTGCGTTGTTGTGAAAATTTCCTCTGTGTTTCAAGAGCGCGCAACTATTTATTTTTAAAACCAACCCATCCTCTGTCTCTACATTGTAGGAACGAAGTGCTACTTCTTCAAGTACAATGACTTTTCTCGACCAATTGCTTCAATCATCTATTCTCACAATGTCATCACTACTCCTAAATTTTAAAGGGGCGGCACAGTATTCTTGTGATTAGCACTGTTGCTTCACTGCACCAGGGACTTGGGTTCGATTCCTGGCTTAGATCACGGTCTGTGCGGAGTCTGCACGTTCTCCCGTGTCTGTGTAGGTTTCCTCCGGGTGTGGTTTCCTCCCACAGGCCAAAGATGTCTGGATTAGGTGGATTGGTCATGCTAAATTACCCTGGAGTGTCCAAACGTTAGGTGGGGTTGCTGGGTTGCAGGGATAGGGTGGAAGTATGAGCTTGGTAGGGTGCTTTTTCAGGAGGTGATGTAGACTCAACAGGCCGAATGACCTCCTTCTGCACTGTAAATTCTATGATACTCAGAGGTGGTAAAGTTCTAGACACTCTTGGGGCCTCACGGTAGCATGGTGGTTAGCATCAATGCTTCACAGCTCCAGGGTCCCAGGTTCGATTCCCGGCTGGGTCACTGTCTGTGTGGAGTCTGCACGTCCTCCCCGTGTGTGCGTGGGTTTCCTCCGGGTGCTCCGGTTTCCTCCCACAGTCCAAAGATGTGCGGGTTAGGTGGATTGGCCATGCTAAATTGCCCGTAGTGTAAGGTTAATGGGGGGATTGTTGGGTTACGGGTATACGGGTTACGTGGGTTTAAGTAGGGTGATCATTGCTCGGCACAACATCGAGGGCCGAAGGGCCTGTTCTGTGCTGTACTGTTCTATCTTCTATCTACTCCATCGTAAAACGGTTATGTTTTGTTTTAATGTTTTGCATTTCCTGCAGTACCATAGCATTCTCCTCCTTTTCCAAGGATGAAAGTGTGGTACACAACCTTCTGCTCATGAGTAACTCTGCTGGTGATTTACCATGTGACAATGGTGCTTGTTATGTGATTTTGCGAGGTATGGATCAGATTGACTGTCCAAATATGTACACTTTTTTTGTTAAGATCTTTAGGTTCCATGCTTATATGAGCATCACCGTTATTTTTCTTTTACACATACCATGGAATTTACACCACTGGAAAGTTCTTCTATCTTTTTGATAACTTGTGGTTTCGCATCTGATACGGGTGGGAGGGTGGAAATGAGATTGATATGCAGACCTACATATTCAGCAATTTTAGTACTAATAGTTTGTGTCGGTTCTTTAGATAATGCATTTTCGATAATGCATCTTCTTCAAATTGTATCTCGCTGGTCAATGGTAGTGCACTAAAAGCAGTGAATATATCGCTGAATTTCTTAATATGTTCTCAGAATCATTGGAGTGTTGATCCAATCTTTTGTGGATGATATATACCAACTGCACTGGACCTAATTCTTCACAGTACTGATCACCTAATAATGAATCAAAGCCCTCAGACACAATACAGAATGGGATGGAATGAAATGTTCTTCAGCACCACACTCCGGTCAGAAGCACCATAACACTTAATGCTTGAACCATTATAATCTCTCAGTGATTTCTTCTAATCGGCTGAATTTTTAGATTTCTTAAATCAGTCATGCTGATTAAATTGGCTTTGGCACCAATGTCTAACTTCAATTTGAGCTAAGAGTAACAATTCTGAGCAAAGTGATTTTTTTCCTTTGCATCTGGAACAAAGCATGCCAAATGCTGGACACTGACATAATTTGTGCCTTTGACCACATCTTTTACACAGGAATGCTTCATCATGATCTTTAACCTGTTTGTTGGTCTGCGAGCAGCTGCAGGAATTTTCCTGCCTTTTGTTGGAAGTTTCCAGCCTTTTTGGAAAAATGACGGCAACCTCAGTGTTTTCCTCCACGAAGACGCCACCATTACTGAGAAGCAGTTTCGAATGCTGTGCTTCTAGCTCGTGAGCCTGACAAATGTTTGTTCCAAGGACAGCTCCAATTCCCTCAGCAACCATTCCCTCAGCTTATTTTCATTCATACTAAACACAATATGGTCCCAAATCATGGAGGATTCCACCACAGAAAAATTACAGGTTTTAGCTTTTAACTTTAAATCAGTGATGAAATGATCTATAGACTCTTTTGCCTTCTGTAAATATGATCTAAACATATAGCATTCATACATTCCATTCTTGCTGGGGCTGCAATGTGCATCAATTCTTCGTATTACTTCATTAAAATTTTTACTATCTTCATTGTTTGCAACTTTAAACGTATTAAACCCAGCAATTTCTTTGATCTCAGCCACTGTTAGGTAGGAGCATAACTACCTTATGTGCACTTGATTGACCTAAATTTACTGCAGTAAAAATCCGATTAAATTGTTGTTGAAACACGCATAAGTTGATGTCCACATTACCATGAAATCTGAACACATTGGTGGCTTCAACGACTCCAAGTTGTTCATTCTTGCAGTCAGCAAAATCTTCAAATCTCTGTGGACTTTGTGGCAGGCTTTCTCACTGTTTAATACCATCAACGCCTGATACCATGTAATGTTCTTGTTGGATGGTCTGATTTATATTACAAGAACATTTGTAGCTAAATCTATTAACAATTTCTTAACATTAACTGTGGAAAAAATATAAACAAAACAAAGATGAATATCAGCATGAACATGCACAAGTAACCTCTCTCTTCTAGCTCCCTAGTCAGTCTGAGGTCACCTGACTCCAATATTCACTTATATACTAATGAGACTCCTTGTGGTCAGCCAGTGAATTACAACACAACCATGTTATCACTGCAGGCACTGTTGTTTTTTTCTTTGTTTTCTGTGTTATTGTTATATATTTATCAAAAAGAGTGACACGAAAATATATATTTTTAAAATGGTGTGGTGGAGCCAACCATCTCCGTAAATAAGGTTGCAACATAGAGAAACAGGGGCTATGGCTGGGAGTTCTTATGTCCTAACACTAATCAGATTTAGCTTGTTTGGAGATTGATCTGCTGACTCAAACATGAGCAGGGGGGCAATGTGACACCACATGCCAGCCCCACAGACGGTATATGAGGAGTGGAGGGCAGCCTGCTGTGATTCCCGCCCGGTGAACTGGGTCCTCTTTGGCGGCCTCTTCTGAGGTGACCAGGACTGGATGGGGAAGGTTGGGCTCGGTTGCACCAGGTGGCGTGGTGCCGCGCTGTTCTGCCCACTGCCCACCAGGTTCGCCAGGGACAGGAGGGGGAGAGTATGAGGTGCTGCCATGTTCCGACACCTCCCCTGGGGAGTCACCGGCCAGGCCCAATCACCTCCTCTTCCCTTGGGATTCCCGGTAGCCCCCCCAGGCGACTCCATGGGATGGGGGTGCGAACAGAGCTATCTGCTGAGGCGCCCCGCCACCTGTCGCTGCCAGTCCTGGAGCCCACTTTCATCTCGGTCAGGGTCTGCATGGAGCACAGAGAATTGACCACCTCCATCTGGAACTCTGCTACATCACCCAATCACCGTGCCACCACCTTCTACGTCTGTGCCACAACAGTCAATGACTGCACCTTCTCCCTCCGGGTCTGGGCCACCACATTCCGCGCCTGTCCCATGTTGGCCAGTGCCTGAACCATGACGCCGATGCGCTCAGCCATGGTCTGCTGTGAGTGGTCCATACTCAGGAGCACCTCTGCAATGTCCAGGTGGCTCTGCCACATGGCTGCTGTGAGAGGGCAGCCCTGTCCTGGGCCTCGGCCACTGCCTGCACGGCTTACCCCAAGCCTGGCACCCGCTGAGCCATAGCCAAAACCCTCATCCCCAACGCCTCTCCTGTTGACGCCGCTCGTGCGGTGTTGGCCTGAGTGGCAGGCATGGTCGGCACCACTGCTGCAGGCGGTTGGACTCATCCACCTGCTTCTGCAGGTGCTGGGTGCTCACCAGCAACTCCTCAATTAGTCCCTGGCTCTACGACTGCATCTCCATAACAGATGAGACTATCCGTTCTAGAAGCCCGAAACCCGTCTGGACGGCAGCTCGTCCCTAAGATCTGCCAGCCCTCCAGCCGTCCGCCCCTTGGGAGTTCCTACTTCCATCTGATGTACCGGAGCATCTGTGCGGTGTGCAGCAGGGAGTGTCCCAGGAGCCTCTTCACCGAGGTGAGTGTCCTGGGATGGTGGAGGGTGTAGGAGATAGCTGTGATGGGAAGTATCTGTTATCCTCGGACTTGAACTCCGGGGTTTCCTGGGTCTCAAGCATATGAGTCATATGAGTGGCGGTATCGTCATCGCTGCTCAGCACACAGCGGGGTGGGTGGGGGTGGGGGGATGGTGGTTCAGTTTGTAGCATTGGCTGGGGGATCGATGGACCCACCCCATCACTGGCAGCTCTTGCATGATTAGAAATGGGACCTGGTCGTGGGGGGAGGGGGTGATGGGGGTGGTGTAGGGGTCGGGTGTGTGGGTGTGACGGTGACAGGTTGACACACGTGGCACAGGGAACCGCAACTCAGTGGTGTCTCACTTCCTTGTCCGTGGCCAAATTCCACCCCGACGACATCCCTTTCACAAGACCAGAAAAATACGTCCAGGACCCGCTGCTCTGCCACTGTGTGGGTCCACAGGTCCCCCCTTCAGTTTTCTCCTGCAGTCTTCTGGATAGCCTTCTTTGTAAACTAAGGACAGGCTAGAATTTACGCCGTTGGGATGCTCCATTTTCCTGCAGCCCGGGGGTTTCCCGACGGCGTGGGGCTGCCCCACAATGGGAAACCCCATTGACCAGCCCGCGAAATGAAGTATCCCGCAGGCATGCTGAACCAGAAATCTGGCACGGCGGGATGGAGAATTCAGACCCCAAAGTTGCAATTCAAAATCTGGTGGTATCAATATTGGCGGGAATCTCCGACCCCCCGCCGCGTCGGAGACTAGCCGGAGGGGCGGGCGGTGTGAATCATGATGCCCCGGTCGGCAGCCGCTGGTAGCACCCCCCCCCCCCCCCCCCCCCGGCGATTCTCCAGCCCGCGATGGGCCGAAGTCCTGCTCGTTCTATGCAGGTCCTGCCGGCGTAAATTGGACTCGTTCCCTTACCGGCGGGACCTGGTGGCGCGGGCAGTATCCGGGGTCCTGGGGGGGGCGCGGGGCGACCTGGCCCCGGGGGGTGCCCCCACGGTGGCCTGGTCTGTGATCAGGGCCCATCGGTCCGTGGGTCTGCCTGTGACGTGGGGGCACTCTACACTCTATTCCTACACGCCGGCCGTGTAAGCCTCCGCGATGGCCGGCGCGAAGGTGAACCCCCCCCTGCGCATGTGCGGCGATGACGTCAGCAGCCTTGGACGCTCCCGCGCATGCGCGGACCAGCGCCGGCCGGCGGAGACCCTTCGGCCCCGGCTGGCACGGCGCCAAAGGCCTTCCACACCAGCCGGCGGGGTCCACACCACTCCGGCGCCGACCTAGCCCCTGAAGGTGCGGAGGATTCCGCACCTTTAGGGCGACCCGACGCCGGAGTGGTTCACGCCACTCCGTGCCGCCGTGACCCCCCGCCCCGCTGGGTACAGGAAAATCCTGCCCTATATTGCAAAATTGAGTAAGTTATAGGAAGAGAAGCTTGCTTCGCGTCGGGAATCCAGTTTTAAATTTCAGTTGTTACAGTAAAATTATTATAAGTAGTATCCATGAAATATTAAAGCAACATTTATCTTAAGCCCTGAGTGAGCAAGAGGCACTTAAAACTAGTTAAGTGAATCTGATGCCGAACTTGTCAAGCTCTGGTTTATTCCCCAATGCTTACAATATCTTTTGAGGCTGCAAAATTAATTTCTTATGTATGTATGGTCTCAAAATTGTCATCAGCTCCCTCTATTTTATGCATCAAATTTGACCCATTGAATCTGCACCAGCCCTTCGAAAGAGCACCCCACTTAAACCTCCACCCTATTCTCGTAATCCAGTGACCCCACCTAAATTTTTTTTTGTACACTAAGGGCAAGTTATCATGGCCTATCCACCTAACTTGCCGATCTTTGGACTGTGGGAGAAAACCAGAGCACCCGGAGGAAACCCACGCAGACACAGGGAGAATGTGCAGACTCCGCACAAACGGCGACCCAAGCCGGGATTCGAACCTGGGACCCTGGAGATGTGAAGCAACTGTGCTAACCATTGTGCTATCGTGCTGCCCTATTTGAGAACTGAAAAATTGTAGGTTGCTTTGAATGAGATCATTGCCTTAAACATACATTTATAAACTGAAAATGGGGGTCAACGTAAACACTAAGTGGGGTCTAAACATGAATTTTGGCCGTGAATAAATGGGGTTGTCTCATATGCTGGGTCAATTTGTATGCCACAATCTATGGTATTTACAGTTACTTTACCTCTCACTGAAATATTTAGCTGTTGTAACACTAATATTTACTGAATGTTCTGATTCAAAATAAAACCACTGCTGGACAAGAATGCAAACAAAACAGGGGGAAAAGAGCTGTTTTTGACATGGAGTTTCCCTTTATGCTTACTGCATGTGGTTTGGTTAAATTTATTGCATAATGCCGCCATATAAATGGGAAATTGTGCAAAGAGAGGCGGCTGTGGCGCAGTGGTTAGCACTGCTGCCTCTTGTCGCTGAGGACAGGTTCGATCCCGGCCCCGGATCGCTGCCTGTGTGGGGTGTGCATATTCTCCCCATGTCTGCATGGGTTTCACCCCCACAGCCCAAAGATGTGAAGGGTAAGTGAATTGGCCGGACTGAATTGCCCCTTAATTGGAAAAAAAAATTGGGTAATTTAAATGTATATATATATATATAAAAATTGTGCAAAGAATGCTTGAAATATAAGACATTCTGTGGAAGAGTAATTTACAATGACCTGAAAGGCTGGCGAGAAATAATGCACTGTGCACGTCCAGATCAATGAAGTAAAAACTAATCACTTCTCAATTTTCTGGCCTTTGCAGACTCCTGCATCAGCAAGAAATGGTCATGCTCCACTAATCCAAATATCTGGTCCAATTTTACTCTCCAAGTTGAGAAAATTTTGAGTCTAATGGGATACTACACTCTCACATGACCTGACTAAGCCATTACAATTTCTGAAACTACATCAAAGACTGGTAACCAGAGATTCACCTTGAAGTAATAGATTGTGTCCGGCTTATTTTGTCATCTTTCATTTCTTCATCTTGTAGTCAAACGTAAAGATCTGAAGTACAGCACCCAGTTTGGTGTGAGATCACATTGTTTGGCTTTGATTTGGCTATAATGTGTCTGAACTATTATCTCTTTGCACAGTACTCTAACTCCTGTTATATAATCAGCAAGAATACAAAAAATAGGAATAGACCACATGGTCCATCGAGCTTGCTCCGCCATTCAATATGATCATGGGCTTCAACTCCACTTTCTTGCCTGCTCCCCATATGTCTTGATTGGATTGGATTTGTTTATTGTCACATGTACCGAGGTACAGTGAAAAGTATTTTTCCACGTGCAGCTCAAACAAATCATTTAGTACATGAAAAGAAAATCCGTAACAGAGCAACACAAGATATATAATGTAAATACATAGTCACAGGCATCGGGTGAAATATACAGGAGTGTGGTATTAATCAGATCAGTCCATAAGAGGGTTGCTTAGGAGTCTGCTAACAGCAGGGAAAAAGCTGTTTTTGAATCTGTTAGTGCGTGTTCTCGACCTTTCCAAAAATCTTTCTTTCCCAACCTTCAATATATTCAGTGATGAAGCATCAAAACCCTCTGGGGTAGATTATTCCAAAAATTCACAATGTCTTCTCCTCAACTCTGTTCCCCTTACCTCCTCAGTGGGTGTCATGGTGGCACAGTGGTTAGCACTGGTGCTGCACAACGCCAGGGAACGGAGTTCGATTCTGGCCTTGGGTGACTCCTTGTGTGGAGTTTCCATGTTCTCCCCATGTCTGCGTGGGGTGCACCTGTTTCCTCCCACAGTCCAAACATGTGTATGTTAGGTGGATGTAGGTTAGGTGAATTGGCCATGCTAAATTACCTCTGAGTGCCCAAAGATGTGGGGCTGGATTCTCCACCCCGCGCCGCCACATTTCTGCCTCGACCCGCCGCCAGGAGACTCCGTTATGCCGGACGGTCAATGGGGTTTCCCATTGTGGAGCAGCCCCACACCGTCGGGAAACCCCTGGGCGCCGGCAAGACGGAGCATCCTGCCGACGGAGAATCCCACCCATGTAGTTGGAGTTGCGGGGATGGGGACAGGGGAACCAATGGGCCTAGGTAGAGTGCTCTTTGGAAGAGCCAGTCCAGACTCGATGGGACGAACGTCCTCCTTATGCACTTTAGGGATTCTCTGGATTCTATGAGTGGCTGCTTATCCTGAGGCAGAGTCCCAGTGTCTTTGATTCCCTGATTAATGAACACAATCTCTCAGCATCCAGCCTTTCAAGCCCCTTCAGAATCCAGTTTGTTTCATTGGGCTCGTCTCTCATCTATACTCAGAGATTATATTCCTAATTTTCACAGTTTCCCATCCAGGGAACTAATTTAGTGAAATTTTGCTGTACCGCCGCCAATGAAAGTTTATCTTTTCTTAAATACAGAAGGAAAAACTCCAGACAGTGGTCCAGATGTGAATTCTCAGAACACTATGAACAAGTTGGATTGCTAAGCACATTTCTATGTCTTGACACATTTCTGCACACAGCTGACCTCTGGAACAATGTTTTCAGCTGATGATAGCCCATTTGCTACCGACTCTAAAATGGGTGGTGGAAGACCAGAAAAAACAATTTTTTGAGACCAGAACAAAACAGATTGTAGAGAAAAAGGAAAATTTAAGGTTTGAAAAACGGATGGAGGAGGATGAATGAAGATGTAGGCTGATGTGCTTGATGCATCTATGTGGACGGAGAAGCAAATGTCTAAAATAGGTTTGGAATTTCCTTTATGTAGTACACTGGTTCTCCATTGAGCAGAATTAAAGTTTTGCATTTAAATGTTAATTTGAGTTTTGCAAGATTAATATAACAGAATAAAGTATATGCCTTCAAGATATCTATAATTCCAAGAGTTTCTTTTCAGTAGTTGTGATAACCATGGTAGCACAGTGGTTAGCATTGTTGCTTCACAACTACAGGGTACCACGTTCGACTTTCGGCTTGGGGCACTGTCTGTGTGGAGTATCCACATTCTCCCTGTGTTTGCGTGAGTTTCCTCCAGGTGCTCCGGTTTCCTTCCACAAGTCCCAAAAGACATGCTGTCGGGTAATTTGGACATTCTGAATTCTCCCTCTGTGTACCCGAACAGGCACCAGAATGTGGCAACTAGGGGATTTTCACAGTAACTTCATTACGGTGTAAATGTAAGCCTACTTGTGACAATAAAGATTATTATTATTATCATAACCCTCACGAGGACTACAGGGATTGCTGATTGATCGCCCCATGGGCTACCTGTGGTGAGTCGGTGAAGGCCGGCCCAGCTGAGGCTCGTTCGCGGGACCTATAAATGTAGCTCCCAGACCTGGACCGACAGTTGCCGATAGCTCTGGGCTGGGATGTTTGTTTTGTGAGTCATGGTGGTGGTTTTATTTTCAGTTTAAAATAACCCAGCTTTGCCTTTCACTCCGTGCCTCCTGGAATCATTACAGTGGCGACGAGGATCAAGCACGGGATTCAGAGTAGCATTTTCAAAACATCCCGATGACAACTCCGGTAAGAAACAAAGCAAAAAGAAAAATCTGGGAAGCTCGAGCCTTATGATGCAGGCGTGAAGCCTTATGATGTGGTCCTAGTATGTCGAACGCATGTGTTACTTCTTCCATGATAACGGCACAGAAGGTGATGAAGGTGATGACAGACAGAGTAATACTTTTGACAGCAGGTGGGGCCCTGGCATTCGGCATTATTAAGAGCTTAATTCATCCTGCAACCCCTCACACAAACGTTCAACAAGCTTGAGGATATAGCCAAGAACCATTATGACCCAAAGCCATCCTTATTCCTCCAGTGTTACTTATTTAACGCAGCTGGGAAGATTTTTGGGGAATCTGTGACAGAATTCCTGGCTTGATTAAGAAAGCTGGCCGAATAGTGTGAGTTTAGTCCATCCCTGGCAGCGCAGAGATGCTACTCGATGGGCTAGTATGTGGGATCAATAATGTTGCGATACTAAAACATTGTTGGCAGAACCCACCCTGGACCATAAAACAGCTATAACATTAGCACTATCCTTGGAAAATGCTGAGAACGGGAGACAGAACTCCAAGGAATGATGGAAAGTAGTGTTCTCAGGCTGGGGGAGGGGAGGACCCGTATATAGAAAATCCAGCATTCCTGGTAAAAGCTTGCATGTGCCTCATCCATCATCAACTCAACATTCATTCAGGACATTCTAGCATCCAAAAGATGACTGGATAACTCTAGATGTACCAGGGACGTCTCCCCGGAGGACCACAAGTGTCAGCCACAATGCTGCTGTAAGTGTGCCTAAAGGACACGACCCAGGCAAAGTTGCCAGAATCAGCAGTATGTATTCCCCCCCGGCCCAAAGCAAAAGATACCTCAGGCCCAGGCCTTGCAAGTCTATCAGCCCATGGAGGATGAAATAATGCAACTAAACTGCATCATCACCCCCAAAGTTCTCCAATAAAGATACCACTCTTGGTCAATGGCCATTCCCTACAAATGAAGGTGGATACGGGAGCTGTCATCTCCCATTGTTGAGGAACAGACCTTCCAGCATCTCCGGATGGGCACCTTGCCCTAGGCCTGTGAGACACCAGGGCCAGGTTGGCCACATTGCAGAGGAACTTTTGAAGATCATGGGGACCACTATGAACCTGATTATCTACGGGTAGCAGACGGCCCAGCTCCCGCTCATAGTTGTACAAGGACCAGGACCCAACCGCTTGGGCATAGACGTGCTCCGTAGGATCCGCCTGGACTGGCTACAAGTTTTTAAACAAAGAACTGGAGGACTGTATGAGGTTTTTGGCAAATAACCTGAGGTAGTCCAAGAAGGTGTTGGTAGAATAAATGGAGCAAGGGAAAAATTTATGTGGACCCCAAAGTCCTACTCAAATATTTTGGGGCACGGCCAGTCTCATACACTTCACTTAGCAAAGAGGCCGAACTCAAGTGGTTAGAGAGCCTCAGTATAATATGACCAGTGAAGTTCGCAAAGTGGCTGCACCAGTAGACCCCGTCCTCTAGCTCGACAAGTCCATCCGCCTTTGTGGAGAATATAAACTAACGATTAATAAGCCTGATGTTCAGATTAGTACCCCATGTCACGCAGAGAAGATCTATGCAAAAGCTTCCACCTTCAGCCTCTTTGTACCCATGGGAATGGCCAGGAAGACCATGGGTGCACATGGACTTTGCTAGTCCATTCCTCAGATCGAAGTTCCTTATTATGGTCAATGTCCTCTTGAAAATGTTAGCGGTACATCGTATGTCCTCCTGGACATCTCATGCAACGGTATAAAAACTCTGGAAACTTTTCTGTACACACGGCATACCAGATGTCCTCGAATCCGATAACGACAAACCATTTACCAGTGGAGAATTTCAGTCATTCATGAAGTCAAACATCTTTAAACACATCCGAACTGCGTTGTACCATCCGTTGTCTAATGGCCTGGCACAACATGGCAGTCACAACAGCGGAATTGTTAATGGGACGGTGACTGCGCACGAGGCTCAGCCTGTTGTTTCCCAACTTGGGGGAGCGGGAGAAGGTGGAGTCAAAGCAAGAGACCCAAAAAAGGAATCTTCAGAATAGAAGATGCTGTCCATATGCGGAACTTTGTCAATGGATCCCAGGAGTCAGAAATGGAGACTGAGGAGGTAGGCACCGAAGTTGAGTCTCCCCTGTTGGTCTTCGGTGCTCAAGAAGGAGGCGATAATCCCCAGTCCGCCTCACACGCACCTCCCGATTCGGCTACATCTGCTACCGATTCAAGGCCCTGTGCTAAATGATGAAAGAAGCTTCATCGCTGTGGGACTGAGGTGTGTGATTCGGACTTGAGGGGGGAATCGCTGATTGATTTCCTGTGGCCGAGTTTACCGTGTTGGGCGGGCGGAGGCCTGCCAAGCTGGGGATCATTGGTGGGACCTTTAAATGTCACGGCCAGACCCGGACCGACAGATCCAGATAGTCCTGGACTGGGACGTTTGTTTTGTGAGCCGTGTAACGGCTTTATTTTCAGTTTAAAATTAACCATTTTGTCCTTTCTCTCTTTGCCTCCTGGAATTATTACAATAATGTTACAGTGTGTGAGTTGAAACTGTACAAAACTATCTGGCACAGTGATTTACTAGGGCATAGTGACACTCCAATATTAATAACCAAAAGGGGTTTTGTGCCCCCGCAATTGGAGGTATCATATTTCAAGTCTCTTGGGACTGACACTAAATGTTTTATGCCCATACCTGAATAGGTTCCCGCAGTTGTAATTTTCATGGTAAAGTGAGCGATGAGGTGCCACCTTTGAGGTCAGAATTCCGAAAATGCCAGCACAATTCGAGGTCCATTGCTGCTATTGTGGAAAATAATGTCTGTGATTGGTCTGGAAAGATTTGATGTCCACCAATTAAACTTATGTTCAAGATGGCACTGGTTATTTTTCTTCTCTGACTGTGAATCTCACTGTGAAAACTGAAAGTCCAGCAAAAATGTGTTTCTGGTTTGTGCTAAAATTAACCCCCTTTTCAAAGAAGAGTAATGGCCCAAACGTTCCTTGAGGCAAATCCTTGGTGGCAGTCATTGTAATTTTGCAGCAGATAACGTAATGCTAAATTGACATTTGATTCACAAATGGCTTCTGCGTCAGTCAGCTTTGCTGCACGGAGATTAAAATAGCCTCAAACTGACCGCATCTGGAGATGGCTTGGAGCCTGAAATAGTAACGTTCAAATCGTACCTAAACGTTGTGCTGTACTTTACGTTAAAATTCAACGTATTTTAAGTAAGATGTTACAGTTCAACAGTGTTATTACTTTCATTCAGTATAATTATTTTGAAAATTTTTGTCACAGAAGAACAAAACTGTGAATGTTAATTACCAGCTGCCCCAGACATCCCAAAATTAAAAGGATGTGATTAACTGGTTTACTTATATATTATGAAAGAAAATGATTATACATTAGATCGGAAAAACTTGAGGCTTGATGACGTATGTGTGTTCATGTGACATTATGCTCTTGATTGAAACACTGAAATCGGTGTTTTGTTCACTGTATCACTATTATATTAAAGGCTTTAATTTTATTTTGTAAAATATTTTTATTCTCCATTTTCACATTTTCTTCAAAATTTACACTCTACCAACAAGCAGTAAATGGTAACAAATACAAAGTCAATTCCCTCATCAACAACAACGATCCCATCCTCCCACCACCCCAAACAATGGCCCACCTGACAATATAAGCATCAAATAAAACAAACCCTCCCACGGTAGGACAAACAAAGGAGAAAAAGAAAAAAACGAATCAGGAATCGCCCATGATCACCGTTGACCTAGAGAGTTCACCCCCCCCTCCCCCTAACATTCAATGCCATCCAATCCCCGAAAGAGTACCGTAAATGACACCCACGCATTGCAAGCCCTCCCCCCCCCCTCCCCCTCCACTCCCACTCACAAAACTCCTCCCCACCAACCTCTGTTCCTCCCCCCCCAACTTGCCACCCCAGCTAGACTAATCGAAACCTGTTCTGCCGGGCTCCGATGGCCGCAGCCCCTCCCCCCACCTGACTCCCGTTCACTGGCCAGCTTAAACCGGACAGCGTGGAGGGCCCAGGTCTCTTTCCCCCTTGCCCGGTGTCAGCAAAACGGAGAATCCCGCCGGCGGAATCTCAATCGAGGGGTTTGCCTTATGATGGGAGCTTGAGCAGTTTAGGCCTATACTCTTTAGAATTTAGAAGAATGAGGGATGAGGGGAGATCAAATTGTGGTGTATAAGTTGATAAAAAGGTATGGGGCATCAACTTCCCAAAAGGGAAAAAAAGTCCTTGAGTGAGTGCGTTTAGCCGCGTATTTCTTGGCACTTGCAGAGCCAAGAAACACATGGCTATTTAACGCTACTCACTTTGAAAAGGGGCCAAGGGGCCTGAACAGGGGTCATGCAGCCAAGGCCGCACATAGCCCCGTTTCTTACAATGGGGAGCTCTGCTCGCCGGTATTCCCCATTGTAGCGAGAGATTGGAACGCCTCTCCCTAAGGCGCCGAAAAGAATGTTCAACCTCCCCCACCTCACCCAGCCTAAATGCAACATGAGAGGGTCCCCTGGCCCGACCGCATACGTGCAAAAAATGCTAGCTTAACACCTTGGCAGTACCAGGCTGGCACCCTGGAAGTGCCACCTGGGCACCTTGGCAGATGCCAGGTTGGCACTACCAGGGTACACAGGTGACACCAGCAGTGCCAGGGCACCATACTGCCCAAAGGGCATGCAGTTAGGTGCCTGGAGACCCCTATGAGTGGCATTCCATCTGGTCCTCATTTGTGGAGACCAGTACCAAACGGCACTAACCCAAGGTCATCAAGGCAAAGGGACTGAATCCCTAAGCCTCAGGTACTTTGGGAATCTGCACATTTGAGTAAGGCTTACTGTCTCACTTTAATATGCAGATTTTCTAAAATGTGATCCCGCCCCTTGCAACGTCTCGCGAGATTGCATTGAATCCCGTGAGGCATTGTGAGCCGGATAGATCCCGGGAGCAGATTCTTCCGACTTTCTCCAGCTGTGCTGCGCCGCATGCTTTTCTGTTGCAGCGTGGCCAGAGGATCGCGCCCATGGATCAAGTAGACATAGAGCAGATGCTCCCTCTTGTTGGGTATTCTAGCACGAGAGGTCATAGTCTCAGGATAAGGGTGGGATAGCAAATTTAAAACTAAGATGAGTGGAAACTACTTCTCCTAAAATATTGTGAATCTGTGGAACCCGCTACCCCAGAGTGCGGCAGATGCTGGAACATTGAGTAAATGTAAGTAAGAGTCAGACAGATTTTTAATTAGTAAGGGGTTGAAGGGTTACAGGGAACGGGCAGGATGGTGGAGTTGAGGCTATGATGATATCAACCATAATAGTATTGAACAGTGGAGCAGGCTCGAAAGACGAAATTGCCTACTCCTGCTCCTAGTTCTTATGTTCTAAGAAATAACTATTCTGTCTAATTCCACCTTCCAGCTCTTGGTGTGGAGCCGTGTAGGTATCAGCACCTAAAGCACAAATCTGGTGTTCTTGGTTAATAAGGGGATTGCTTGATCAATAAGGGGATCAGGGGTTATGGGGAGAAAGCAGCAGAATGGGAATGGGGAATCAACCATGATCGAATGGTGGAATGGTGAAAGACTCTGAGCCAAATGACCTAATTCTGCTCCTATACCTTATGGCACTTTCAGTCCAAGATGAGGAGTTATGGGTGGGAAACCCAGGGGGTGGGTTTCTTGACTAATGTTGCTCCAGCTGTCCGTCTCGCCAGGAGGGAAAGCCTACTGCAGAGGGATGCAGCAGAGAAGCAGATTGGCAGGGAGTACTTTTTGGTATTCAATGTAGTAATTCCTGTTGGAAGAAATCATGGGGCTTGATAGTCATGGAGGATCCAATTTTCACTGTAGCATAACAGATGATGTGATCATCACATTTATTGCTCATCCTAAATTGCTCTTTGACGGAGTGGTTGGCTGGGCCACTTCAGAGGGCATTTAAGCGGCAACCACATCGAGTCACATATAGGCTAGACCAGGTAAGGAAGGATTTCCTTTGCTAAAGGGCATTGGTGAACCAGATAGGTTACCGATGGTCGCCGTTACTCTTTTAATTCCAGATTTTTATCGAGTTCAAATTTCGCCAACTGCTGCAATAGGATTTAACCACACGAACCCAGAGCACTACCCCGGGTATTTGGATTCCCAGTCCAGTGACATGAGCACAGTACCACTACACCACCATCTCCCCACTGTATGTTGGTAGGGGAGAGCAGAGCACGATTGATCACGAAGCAGGGATGGAGTGCTTACAGGATTAGCATTCCAGCTCAGCATGAACATTCCTGTTCCTCCTGCTTCACAAGGTCTCTATTCAGACTTTTCTCATTAATCTCTCAATTGAACCAAACCCACCCACTTTGGACAGTAAAATTGTGTGTGTCAGTGATCTGGGGCTGGATTCTCCCAAAATAGGACTATGTCCCCACGCCGGCGTAAAAACACTGGTGTTGTACTCCAGTGATTCCTGCAATAAAGATCAGCTAATTCAACGCTCTGCAGGGGGCTAGCAGGGACCCGGAATAATTCACGCAGCTTTAGCTACGGATACGGATCCCCGCACTTCCAGTTTTGAGTCCGCGCTTGCGCATGGAAGCGGCCTCCAGGGGCTGCGCCAAGCGCCATGGCGGACTCGGACCGCGGAGGCAGACACAAATATGAGAACCCCCCCCCGAATCAGCCGCGCGCGCCGAGGATCTGACTGCTCGGATATTAACCCCGGCCACCAAAATGCCCTTCCCCAGTGTCTGACCCCCCCCTCCCCCCCATCAGGGCACCAGCAGACTGAGTCCGCAGCCACCACACCATTATCCCGTCCGGCAATAGGTGGTTAGTTCCACGCCGTTGGGAACTCGGCCGGTCGGGAGCGGAGGTTCGCTGGGCGGGTCTTTGTCAATGGGCCCACAGCCACGTACTCCGCGATCACGTCGATTCTCGGTGTTGCTCGTTTTGGTGAGTGTGCTTTACACTCAATTGGCTCTGATTTATAACCTTGCTCTAGAGTCGCCAGGTATCTTTATGATACCACCATGAGGTTCAAGTTCAAGTGCTGATCAATAACTCAATACACCAGTTAGTACGGTTCAAACCAAAACACATTTATTATATACACAGTCAATCGCTACTCATGCATAAATACTACAAAACTAGACTACTTCTACCACTAAAGGCCAATACTTAGCTTTTGGAAAAGGAACCCACTGGGTCAGGGAACAATGGCCTCTTGTTCGGTCCTGAGACTGCAGGCTTCCAGCTGGTATGGACTAAGGTTTAGGAGCGCCTATCTCGTAGCGTGCGTTGACTGGACACTGACTTGTTGGTGCAGCTGCTAGGCAGGTCTCTGTCAAGGGTTGTTTCGAGCTGCTGCTGGGAGACCCTGCCAAGAAGGACGAGTTGAACTTGGGGCTTCTAATTCTTAGGCCCCAGGGGCTTCACGCCCTTTTGGGCGGAACCCGTACCTGACTCCAATCGATTGGATCACGTACCAATCGATCGGTTTGAATTCCCCAATACTGGGGCTGTTTCCTGATCACTGGGCGGTCCTTGGGTGCTCGTTAGCTTCTTTTGTCTTGGACTCCTGCTGGCGCCGAGGAGTCTGGCTTTACCTTGGTCATCCTTAATTGTATCTATTGTGCCCAGGAATTGCTCATTTAATATGTACGGCTACTGGTTTCAGTGCTGTCTGCTTTCTGCAGACCGAATACACAGAAGAACTCTGCAAACTGCTTGCTTTCTGATACTGTCCGTTTTTCCCTGCGTTCTTTGCGAATCTCCATTTTAACTCGGGACGTGGCCAACCCAGGTCGCTACACTGGGTCCCGGAGAATAGCTGAACCGGAGTCGGGCCTGGATTAAGCGTAAAATTGGATTCTCTGCCCCGAACGCGATTTTGGCACGTGGCTGCGGAGAATCCAGCCCTTGATTTATCTTCATGCACACTTGCTGATTGATTTTTGAAGCAAATCAGAAATTGAAAGATATTCTCAGCGACAATGCAATGAAACTATCACCGATTGTTGCAAAAATTAATCTGGTTCACTCGTGTCCTTCAGGGAAGGAAGTCTGCTATCCTTACCTGGTCTGGCCTACATGGGACTCCAGACCCACAGCAACATGGTTGACCTTCGACTGCCCCCAAAATGGCTGAGCAAGACATTCAGTTCAAGGGCAATTAGGGGTGGGCAACAAATGGAGGCTTGGCCAACGATGCCCACATCCCATGAAAAATCTTTTGGGAAAACATACACATGCCACGGAACAAGAGCAATACAAGTTGAAATGTGATGGAAATTTGTGGATCCTGAAGTTTAATATTTTTCTACTTTCTTGTGTGATTTTTATGTTAGCCAAGGTACAAGGGTGTTACTGCTGATGGGCAGGAGTTGGTCTACGTCCCTGGCAGAAGAGAGGATTTTATTTTTATTTTTTAAAATAATTTTTATTGGAATTTTTTACAGAAAATATAAAAATATAACAACAAGTATAGCAAAAAGCAGTAATATGCAACTAAGAAGAGAGGATTTTATGAGCGGTCTTTAAATTTTGGCAGGTTTTGATTGGGTTCATAAAAAAAATATAATTTCCTTTAGTCTGAAAATCAGTCACCATGTTGTTAATTTAAATTTGTCACTGAGTGAGTGAGGAGAGGGGAAATATATTTCTGCAGGGTTGCCAAGGATAGAATGCTCTGCCATGGGGAGTAAGTTGAGGCAGACACTGTGGTGGTATGATTAGCATAGCTGCCTGCCATTGGTGCAGAACACCGGCTTACCGTTGGCCCTGGTCGGTCATGTGCCTCTCGACCGGTTGGTTGAGACCAGTCATGTGACGGCTCCCCGATTGGCCGAGAGGCTGAGTTAACCCTGCCTCCAGGGTGGGGTATAAATACCCAGTACTCCCGGCGGTCGTCCTTCTACTGTAATCGACCGCAGGGCTTAACATCTAGTAGAATTAAAGACATACTTTTGTTCAGAAACTTGTCTCACGTTCAATTGATGGTACATCAGACACTACTGTATCTTTTCAGAGAAGAGAAGTGTTTGAAACATGACTATAAGGAGAAAGCAAGGCCGTTGGATGAGGTTTAGATTTTTCAGGCACAGACGTGAGGGACCGGATGGGTTCCTGTTGTACAGTAAGCATCTGAAAATTGAAGGATTTTGGGAAACAACTGATTCTTTATGATTAGCCACCTGGTGGCAGGTTTATACTACGAGCATGATGGAAAATTGGCTTTGTTCAACTGATTAGTAATTCACCGAACCGTTCAGTTTCTAACTTGCAGTCAGCCGAACCAACCAAGCAAATGGAGAAGGTGTAACAAATCTCTTGAAACAGTTCTTTCATCTCACTCCGTTGATGGATGGTACGGAAGTAGACCACTGTATATGTCACATTATCCATTTGTAATGTGGACAACAGGAATGAAGAAATTATGTAATGTGTAATGAGCTTAATCGTTTCCAGTTTCCTATGGGTGATTGAGAAATCTGGAGAGGAAGTGCTGACACTCTGGCTGAAGAGTGGAGGCAGAAGATCAAGGGCAATAAAAGGCACACAACACAGAAAATGATCAAGACAAAAAGCAGATGACTCAGCGGAGAGCATGTTGGTCAGGGTACCACATGAGCTGGTCTCATTTCAGCATACTGTACTCACTTAAAATGCCAGATGTTTGCTTTTTTACACAAATAGTCATTTAGACTCTGTTTGGCTCAAGTTTTCAGTGAGAATCAATGGTGATTCAAAGTTCCCAACCAGGTAGAGGTTACACTCAAGCAAAAACTGAAAAATGCTGGACAATCTCAGCAGGTCTCAGCATCTGTGGAGAGATAGCGGAGCTACCGTTTCGAGTCTGGATTACTCTTTGCCAAAGAGCTTTGATAAAGAGTCATCCTGACTAACTCTGTTCTCTCGCCACAGATGTTGTCAGACCTGCTGAAATTTTCCAGCATTCTCTGTTTGTTTTCAGATTCCAGCATCTGTATAACTTGCTTTTATCTCAGAGGTCATAGTCAAAGTGTCTCAGCTTCATTATATTGATCCAACAGAATACAGATATAGATACAAGTGAATTAAGCTGTCCTTACTTTCAATGCACACCCAGTTTGGAGGAAACCTTTGAAAGGGTTCAGAATTAAGCCTGACATTTGACAACACAGCAATTAGGTTAATTTTTAACAAATTAAAAGAAACAGGTTTTCCATCATATTCCAAATATAATGACCAGGTTGAGTAAGAAATGCAATGGCTGTGAATGAGAGGTAAGGTCGCATAGTGGTTATTAATTTAGACGTATGGGGCAGGATTCTCCTGTACTCGGTGGGGCGGGTGGTCCCGGCCAGACGAAGTGGCGTGAACCACTCTGGCGTCGGCCCACCCCAAAGGTGCGGAATCCTCCGCATTTTCAGGGGCTAGGCTGGCGCCGGAGTGGTTTGTGCCCCGCCGGCCGGCATGGAAGGCCTTTGGCGCCACGCCAGCCGGGGCCGAAGGGACTCCGCCGGCTGGCGAGAGTCCGTGCATGCCCGGGTGCGTCAGCGGCTGCTGACATCATCCCCGTGCATGCGCAGGGCGGGGGTCACCTACGCGTCGACCATCGTGGAGGCTGACACGGCCGACGCATAGTAAAAGAGTGCCCCCACAGCACAGACCTGCCCACCAATCGGTGGGCCCTGATCGCGGGCCACGCCACCGTGGGGGTACCCCCCAGGGCAAGATCGCCCCCCCGCCTCCCCCAGGACCCCGGAGCCCGCCCGCGCCGCCAGATCCCGCCGGTGAGGGACCTAGTCTGATCCACACCAGCGGGACTGACAAAAAACCAGTGGGACTTCAGCCCATCGCGGGCCTGAGAATTCGGGCAGTCCCGGGGCCCATTGAGTCGCGCCGGTCCCCGCCATTCTCCGGGGCGGGTGGCGCAACTCACGCCGCGCCGACTTTTGGAGGGCCGGAGAATTCGGCGGCGGGCGGGGGCTGGATTCACAACGACCCCCAGTGATTCTCCAACCCGGCGGGGGGTCAGAGAATTCCGCCCATGGACTACTTATCTGGCGACACAAGTTCGAATCCCACCATGACAGCTCGAGAATTTTAATTCAGGTCATTACATAAAAATATGAAATTAAAAAGCCAGTCCCTGTACTGCTGACCACAAACCTTACTGGCTTTTTGTTGTAAAATTTTATCTAGTTCACTCATGTCCTTTAGGAAAGGAAATATTCCATCCTCACGCAGTTTGGCCTATGTGTAATCTAGACCAATGGCAAATGGTCTTAAGTTCCTTCTGAAATGGCTGTGCAAGCCGCTAAATTGTACAAAACTGCCACTTAAAATGTCTCAGACCAGCAGTTCAGAAAAATATGGCTCACCTTCACCTTACTGAGATTCTTTATGGATAGGCAATGATAGGGAGTCTCTGATGGCCGGGGGCGGAGTGGTCTGATGGGGGATCCGATAGGGGTCTCTGATGTGGAGTCTGATAGGGGTCTCTGATGGGGGGGTCTGTTGGAGGGCTCTGATGGGAGCTCTGATGGGGTGTCTGACAGGGGTATTTGATGGGGGGTGTCGGAAGAGGGTCTTTGAGTGGGGGTCTGGTGGGGGTTTTGATGGGGGGGGGGGCAGGATTTGAATTGTGGGGGAAGGGGGGCCCACCAATGGACTTTGGGGGCACCTATGTTATATACTGACCCCTTTGACCCATCATGAGATCCACCGCATCAGAACCACATTTAAAAATACTTGCACCGATCCACACCCGTGTGAATCCCAGACAAGGGGGTCGGAGTGTCCCAGAGGCATGGAGAATTAGGTGTCCAGCCTGTTATTTGGGTTTAAGTGATCCATTTGCACCTTGCTGCTGATGCGGGGAGTGCAACTCTTTACTGCCTGTGGCAGGGGCCCGTTGCCTGATACGCGATCCTCTGTCGCATCGAAAACTCCGCTCCTGGTGGTGGAGAATCTACCCCAGAGTTTATCAACAGCATTGCCTGCAGCATTATCTGTAAGTCCAGATCTACAACTGCCACATTGAATAGCCACAATAATAATAACAGACTCTGCAACTTTTATTCAACATAACATCCTCATTTAAATGGAATGGAAGGAGAGAGAGAGACCCAGGGGTAGTTGCACAAAATCCTTGAAGGTGGCAGGATAAAGCTGTTAATATAGAATATGGAATCCTGTTTTTTTTATAAATTGGGCATCAAGTACAAAAGCCAGGAAACTGTAGTAAATCTATATAATTCACTAGTTCGGTCCCAGCTGAAATACTGTGTTCAAGTCTGGAATCACATTTTGGAAAGGATGTGAAAGCTTTGGAGATGGTGCAGAAGGATTTATAGAATACATCCAGAGTTGAGGGATTACAGTTATCTGGACAGACTGGATAATCTAGGAGTTTTCTCCTCAGTGCAAAGAATGCTAAGAGGAGGTTTGAGAGAGATGTTTAAGTTCACAAAGGGTTAAATATAGGAAACAGTGGCTGAAGGGTCTCAGGCAAAGACTTAAGGTGATTGGAAAAGAGCCAAAGACCTCATGAGGAGGTCACTTGCTTTACATGGTGATTGGTTATGATTTAGAATGTACGGCCTGATTGGGTGGTGGTTACTGGTTCAAATGTGGTTTTCAAAAAATGAATTAGATAAATACTTGGGAGGAGAAAAAATTACTGGGATACGGGGAAGGAGTGAGTGCGGACATGATAACCAGGATTTGATGGAGTCAGCCAGAGTAGGCATGATGGCAGTGAGAATCAGGGAGGAGTACCTGCTTCTGATTACCGGCATTGGGACCACTGTCACAGGTGTTCAATGCCTGATTGAAGGACCTTGCATTGGGAGAGATGGGTGGCGCTGCCAACAAGAGCATACTGCTGACCTCTAATTGGCTAGAAGCTCTCGGGGGTTGAGATTTCCATCTTAATCGGACAGGAGGTCAGACGCTGGCCAGTTCTTGCTTACATGTTACAACTGCGTTGGGCCTCCTGGAGTCAAGTAACATGGGCTTCCCACCTGTTGACCAATCAGTGGGTGGGTTGGAACACTGCACTGGAACTAACTTACCAAATGGGTCAGATGTCCTCCTTCTGTGTTATTCTATGATTCTCTGATTTGTACCTTTCACAATTCTGAATGTCAGGCAGATCTATAAATCTAGAGTATCCACTGTTACTCGGTCAATAGTTGAAGGAAGGGATGGGGAATGTGACAATGGAGTCCTGGGTTTCTAGATATTGTTGTAATGATGGATTTGCCTACCATGCCAGATTTAGCCAGGCTCATGTTTTATAAAACTCTTTCTTGGAGGTTCCATAAACACCGGAATCCACTGACCACCGCAGGAAATTGCTGTCGCAGTTCCTTCCCTATTTTTTAGAGAGGTACCCCAGTTAAGTTGGCAATGCAGTTATGTTCACTCACCTGACCCCAGGATTTTCAATTGGATTAGTGTTTTCTGTGGTGCATAAATAGATGTTTCATTCCATCTTATAGCTACTATTGAAAGCTGTTAGGCATAGGCTGTTAGGTCCTATTAAGGTATTCATAATTTTAGGTAGTTCAACGTACTTATTCATTGTTAGAAACTACACACAAAGGTACAGGAAAGATCCACGTTTGGATATATCTCCATGCTTGCTTCTGCACACTGCTCTGTCCAGCACTACACTGACCCTGAGATGTGGGCCATTTGTTCTTGTTCATCATTGTGTGGTTGGTACTATACTCAGTCCTACATTAACCCATTATGTGCCAAACCCTTGTATGACATCTACCTTCCTTGTGCGAATTACTTTCCAAGAATTTCAAGGGTCTGAGAATGACCTGAGAAAGAGATGCTCCATAGTCTTTTAGATTCTACATGCGCTTTGCAGACATTTGAATATTTTTAATAATGTTTTACAAATATTTAAAAAACACTCTTTAAAGAAGTGCTGTATACACCAATTGATTTGGTGTTAACCCACCATTTTTAAGCAGCACCCCTGACCTGTCCTTTAAATGTGTGAATTATTTTTTGTCCTATATTGCTGAAACACTCAATGGCTAAAATTAACTCCAGATTTGTTCCGTATATTATTGCATGTGTAATTTTGCCATTACGGCAATCTAAATGGAGCTGATTTATTTGTGGTTTGACATAGAACATGAGTGAATGAATGCAAATGAAAGTTGAGAGCTGGGAAAATTGATTCCAATGTGTTCTGAGAGGGGCTGTGCCATTTCCTGTTGGAAGACAGGAATTATAATGCTTTACTGTCTTGTTTCACATATGCGCCTTTTGTTTTCTCCACTTGCTCCCTAATTACTTTACTCAGTTGTCGGTGATCTGTTACCCTTTATGTGTGTTGCCCTCTGAGACAATAAAATGGATACACCTCTGTGTGTGATGAGGCAAGATGTTTATTAGATAAGACTGATTTTCCTTGAATAGACATGTCTACGACATTTTATGAATTTGGAAGCAAATATTTCTGATGTATACATTTCAGAATGTATGCTGCTGGCTTTCCAATACGTTTTGGAATAGATGTTAGGAATCATTTAAAGGCATCCATTCACCCTTTCACAGTTACAGTATGGTATCTTCCATCCTCACATGCACTTTCCCAAATGAATAATTATATGACAATATCAATGTGGGATTTAAAGCAGCTGCATCATGCATTGTGATCAGCTAAAATTAAAATGTTAGAATTTTTAAAATTGTCTGATGCTCTTGTTCTAATTTTTACCGAGATGTCTGCTGCCATGGCAGCCAGGAACAGCCACTGCAGTGGAGGAAGCTGGGATACACTAGGGATGTGGGCTGAATACTGAGAGGACTGAGTCCAGCCCATACTGTAGCTCTCACGCTCCCAGCATTTCCTGTCTCTCTAATTGAGCTGATTTAATGCTGGGCTGGAAGCTGTTGCCACAGCAGCTATTTAAATTGATGGCTGCTCTCAGCTGTGAGAAATATTCTGGAGAGATAATATTGAAGAAGCAAGAAGCTGCTCCCTGATTTCCCCCTTTTGCTGGGAATGATGGAATAGCCTTTTCTTTCCTAGCACAGAGCATCTTGGAAGCAGGGGAGGGCGTTTTGCTGATGACATTCTTCCAGTGATCAATCTGCCAGCCGGAGCTGATCATCTGATGCTGCAACAAGCAGGCTGCGTGGAGAGAGCTGTACAACACAGGAACTGCTGTTTCAGAGAGGGTTATCTGGATTGAATACCCGGGCTGGAGAACAAGAAATCTCCCTATTATCCTCCTATTTCAATACAGGCGAATGATTACTTGCAAGCAAGATGCTTGGTGCAAATGTCAAATGTTGTGAAACTGATATCTGTGATGAGAACCAGGAAGATGTGAAGGTTTATAAGCGACAGCCTGATGGGAAGGGAGTGCAGCATGGAAAGAAGGGTAAACCTCCAACAATGCATAGAGCCGCCGAGCTGAAGGTGTTTAAAGGTGGAACTAATCTGAGGAAGCAGAAATCGCTCACTAATCTTTCCTTCCTGACTGATGCAGAGAAAAAGATGCAGCTGTATGAGCCCAAATGGTGCGACGACATGTCAAAGCCAGCTCAAACGCTTGGGAAGGGGGGGCTGAAATCTAAAGATGCACCGATGTCTAAATCTCTCTCAAAATCAGAGCACTCACTGTTTCAGTGCAAATTGGCACCGAGTGTGAACAGACCTCTTGCAGCACCCTCTACGATCCGTGGGATACCAAGCAGGATCCCGAGAGGACCCTGGGCTGAAGTCAAACCATTGAATAAACCGACTGAAGCCAGCACAGGCGATGGGAGCAAGTCAGACGATGAGATTTTGTCCAGCAAGGCTAAGAATATTAAAAAGCAAACCCCGGCAACCAGCAAGAGTCAGCAGGCAGAGGAAAAGGCTTATTTAAAGGTGGATCCTGAGCTTGTTGTCACAGTGCTGGGTGACCTCGAACAGCTTCTGTTCAGTCAAATGCTTGGTGAGTTTGCCGCTTGTGTCATATATATATGGCCATTAAATAGCAACTCACTCAGTTCCTACACATTGTTTTATTTGTTTCGTGCTTCACAGCACAGTTTTTTTCCCCCACTGAACAAACACTTAAAATGCTTCCTCTTATGAATGGTCATTAGAATTCATTTAAAGAAGGGTGTCTATAATTAGACAATTGTTGTATTAATAGCATTCCTTGACTCAGTTGAAATTGTCACCTTAAATTACTGATGCAGTGCAGTGATGCTATGGTGGGCATGCTGCTGCATTTGCTGCCTCGTAACGCGTTTTAATTGTGCCTTGGTTATGTACCACCTGCAAGTTTTGAAATGATTGATGCTTAAAAATTGTTTTCTCCTTTGGAGGGAATTTTGTCATTTTCTTTTACAACGTAGTCGGCATAAATTGTTTAATTGGTGGGAAGAAATAATATCTGAAACTCTGAATAAAATCTGTAGCTACAAACGTGTTCTGCCAAGTCTGTTCCGTTAAACAGTTTAAGCTAATTAGCTAATAATCGCTGATATAATTCTCATTTAAATAACTTGAGTTATTTCTGAAGCAATCTTTGACTTGGTTACATACTTGGTAGGGGTTGATCCAATAGATTTATCTTTAACAGTGAGCTAAAAACAAATGCTTATTTCTCTTTAAATTCGTACAATTTCTTTTTTGCCAAATGTTTTAAAATTTGCACTTGAAAAGAACATCCTTATTATAATGTGCCTCTGCAATGTTTTGCACAAATCTGTAAACTTTCAAAAAGAACAGTTCATATTGTGTACTTTTCTTCTACTTAAAAGTAAAATCTCAATAAACAAGAGGATTATCTCCTTTTTATCCCATTTCATCAATTCACATCATTATGTGAAGCTGAATGTAAAACTGAATTAGAAAATTAATAAAACCTTTTAAACTCTTGTTTTTTTAATACATCTTCAATATCATTTGGATACATTCAGCATTTTTGAAATATTGCTTTTGTACAGAAATGGTACTGCTAAAGACTTAAAAATCAGGAGTAAAGCATTATTGCGTAGCTTTGATTCTGTAGTATTTCCCAAGTGATAATGAATAAATTTTACTCTAGACGAGTTAGCATATTCTGCAAATACACTTATTTATTTGTCCATAATCCGAACATTAGTAGGCTCTGATGAGAAGATAGTATTTTGATGATAGGTACATAAAATTGAAATAGCTTCCTAAGTAAGAAGGAAAATGTCTTAACTTTATAAAATGTTATTGTTATCTTTTACAATTAATAAGATCTTTTGACATATGACCAGGATGTGGGTGTGTAGTGTTGCACACTTTGGCAGATTGAGGCCTGAATTGCTTATTGATTAGACTCTTTGAAGCTATTTGTAGTTCTAGCTCTCTATATACCTTATAAGAAGCTATGGGTGAATATATTCATCTCATTTCATACTTTTAGTGAATATGGAGAGACAAAATACGATACATCATTATGTGACAGCTAAGATTGACTGGTTGGCGTGAATTTATTATCCCAGTAAAGGGTTTCAAGGATTTTAATTTAATGCATTCACTGTAATTTCCATTTTGGCTGTATTATCATGTGCATGGCTGAAATATGCACCTCCCATTAAAAGGTTTGTAACCCTTTGAGGGATTGATGGTGTAGAATTGCAGCATTACCACTGCATTTAAATGACTGCAGTGTTTTCTGTGTCTTCTAAAATGTGAGCATTGTAATGAGATATCAGATTCACTTTATACACTGTACAGACTAGACTGCTTCAGGTAACAAATAGTTACATTTGTTCAAACCTCAAAACATTGAACAGCTACTGGTTTGATAGGGTTTAAATAGAAATGATCATGTTAAAAAGAGAGTTTAAAGTGGATTAGTGAGAAAGATAGAATTGTGAATACTTGAAAAGGGAGACAAAGGTTCAGATTCATAAACATTTACACAATTCTGTAACTGTGGAGCTCAAATATTTGAATTGTCTTTTCATTTATGGGCAATTGGACACCAGTCCACAAAGGTAATTTAGTAGTTTCTATATAAAACCTGACAAGAGCCAGTTCCAATTATAACACTGCCTACAATGCTTATTGCCTAAAAATAGATCTTTTAAATGCCACATAGAAATCTAATTTCACGCTTTTGTGAAAATGCAATGTGCTCTTGTGTGTCTCATTAGGGAAGCCGCAGGTTTAGCTAGATTTGTCGGATCTCAGTTGAGCAGTGTCCTTGGCTCTGGCGTCCCAGGGTGAGGAAAGAGAAAAAAAATGTCATTGTCGAGTGGGAAATTGGTTTGATCACAAAGTCATGTGAGCTCCTGATTTAATCTGTGCTATTGAGGGTAACCACTGACCAGAGGCTAGTTCATCCTGCACAGAATGATGGGATGATCAAATAGATTGGTGCATTATCCCTCTGGCCAAAAGCAACATACAGAATCATAGAATCATAGAATGTACAGTGCAGAAGGAGGCCATTCGGCCTATCAAGTCTGCACCGGCCCTTGGAAAGAGCATCCCACTTAAGCCCCCCACCCTATCCCCAATCCCCAGAACCCGCTAACCCTACCCAACCTTTTTTGGACACAAGGGACAATTTATCGTGGCCAAGCCACCTAACCTGCACATCTTTGGACTGTAGGAGGAAACCGGAGCACCCGGAGGAAACCCATGCCGACACAGGGAGAACGTGCAGACTCCGCACAGACAGTGACCCAAGCCGGGAATCGAACCTGGGATCCTGGAGCTGTGAAGCAACTATGCTAACCACTCTGCTACCGTGCTGCCCATTACTGCCACGTGTTGACAATATCCTGGTGGCAAGCCCTTTGCCTGGGTTATGGTGTTGTGATTCATGGAGAGTGACTTGACAGGAGAAAATGGGTTTAAATGAAAACAAAAGTAAAGGGAGAGTCTTCTCTTGTATGTACAGTTAACTGGGGCAAATGACTTTATATTTTTGGTTACAGCATAGCCCAAGTATGTAAATTGCATAATGATACGGCTTTATAGGGAGGCAAAGGTAATTACGGTACAGACATACCACTGGACCATTTCTTACTTCCTCTCCCTTCCTTCTTTTCAAGTTATTTAAATGTATAAACTCCTTTTTGTATCTTCATCTTCTTCCCTTTGTGCTCTCTGCAAATCCAGCAGTCAGTAGAAGGATAATCCAGTGCTTCATCACGGCTTTTAGAAATCCAATTCTGCTTCAGAACGTTGGCTCAAAGTGGCTTGGGGTGTTACATTGATATTTTCTTCCCACCTCCTCTAACCTCGGTATCTAATGTTGGCAATGCATTGTGTGCGATGGTTTACTGTACATTTAGAACAAGTGATGCCCAGTGTTACTATGCTGAACAACAGCAATTTTTAAGAAAGCTTGTTCTCATGATTTTGCACCCAGTTAGTTTTTTCTCAAGAGTAGGAGAACATCAAGTGTACATTAAATATATCTGAGGACAAAAGAGGGAGGTAGTGAAGCAAGCAGAAAGCTCTGACTGCAGCTGTGAAACTGCAATAGTACCCTTGTCTCTAAGGTAGAAGATTGTGGTTCCAGGGTTTGCATCAGGGAATTGAGACTAAAACCTAGGTTAAGATAAAATCACAGATTTGTTATGGCACAGAAGGAAGCCATTTGGCTCATTATGTCTGCTCTGGATCTCCAAACAAGCATTGTGGCTTAATGCCATTCCTAGGTGGTCAGGGACAGGGCAGGGTAGTACCCTGAAACCTGAGTACCTTGGCACTCCCAGCCTGGCACCCAGGCAATGCCACCTGGGAACCCTGAGCATGGCATCCTGGCTATCCAGGTGACAAGTTGGCAATGCCAGGGTTTGGGCCCAGGGAGGGTCTTGCGTCTTGCCCATTGGAGGGAGCGTGTGAGGGTATTCTCAGGGGCCTCGAGAAGGTTGGTGGGTGAAGGCAGGGGTCAATAAAGTACCGTGGGGGGGGGGGGGAGGGGGGGGGGGGTCCTGGAGGAAGGACAGGGGCTGCTGTTCAAAACTGCACCCCGAGCTGCGAGCAGCCATTCCCGCTGGCAAGACCAACTCACCAGCAGGAAATCTCTCTGTGGCCTTGGTGGGGAGAAACTTATAAGGCCAAAATATAGCGGCAAAGTGCCATTGAATAGCAGATGATTCTCGGCGCTGCAGCCACTGAGAAACACCCCATCAAACCCGGCCGAAAGTGGACTTGAAATTTTGCCCGCTGAATCGCACCTCCCTCTCAGAGGGTGTAAAAGATCCCATGGCACTATTTTGAAAGAGAGCATCGGGAATTCATCAAGAGTCCTGGCCAAAATTTCCCCTCAATCAACCTTTGAAAAACAGATAACCTGGTCATAATCACATTGTTATTTTGGAAGCTTGATATATGTCAATTGGCTGCAGCGTTTCCGACATTACAGCAGAAACTATGCTTCACAAATACATAATTGTCTGTAAAGTGATTGGAACATCCGAATATTGTGACAGGTTTTATATAAAGTAGGTTCTTTCTGTATAATAAATTGTCTTCCTGGCTTTTTAGGCCAGGTTTTGGTGATCTGCCCATGTTCTATCAGATACTGGGGAGGTGAGCAGAAAGATATTTTAAGAGGGGGAAAAATATAATTACATAATTTTAGGTAGTGAAAAACTATGGTCCCCATCCCTCCCTCCCAGCTAAAAGGTGAGTAGGGAGCTCGCCCAAGGGAGGAATGGGTGTCTCACTATAATTTAGTGGTCAGTTGGCTGTTAATGGACTTGAGGAGGGATTCCCACTCCTTAGCAACAGGAAGCTCTCTCTTAGAGAGCTGCCAGCCAATTGGACGGCAGGAAACATGATCCCAGCAATGCCAGGAAGGTGCATTGGCCACTGCTGGGACCAAGCAGTGCCCAGTGGAGGTTGTTGCTGCAGTCGGGCGCTAAGATAAGTGGGTTGATTTTGCTGGGCCGACTGGAAGGCTATGGGGAGTTTGGTTTGGGAGGACGGTAAAGGGGGAAATGGTATCCTGGGAGACAGGGCCTCTGATGGCCACAGATGCAGGGATGCAACCCGTCACCTACCTGTACACTTAAAGCTATTGGGAATCCCACATGGTTTAGACTAGCCTCTCCCCATTGCTCCCCTGCCACCCCCCCCCCCCCCCCCCTCCTCCTCTCCCACTCCAAACAGATCAAATAGTCTGAGGAGGGATTATTGGGTTAGGGCGATAGTGTGGAAGTGAGGGCTTAAGTGGGTCGGTGCAGACTCGATGGGCCGAATGGCCTTCTGCACTGTATGTACTATGTTCGAAGCATGATGGGGCTACTTAAAGGAGGCCACTTAGGAGCCTTATTGGTCCAAGGGTGGGTAGCTAGGCACCTGACACTTCCGCTGCCACTTGCCCGACCCCCCATACAATAGCACATAGGTTAAGCGAGAATGGATCAGTGACAGGAAGGCTATATGCTATATTTCATGACCACACTCCCCCCTTGTCTGCAAACCTGCTGGCAGGGTGCGCAACCACCAGTCCAAAGTTGAAATGCTGACTATTGTTTTTTTATGAATGAGGGGAGTACTTTATTTTTTAACATTACTTTGGTCTTCAAACTTCAAGTTTTAAGTACTTGAATTACATTAAAATTAAACATTTCCACTTGTGTTTCTCGCAAATCTCCACATTCCAATGTTAAGCATTGAGATAAAAGCCTTTTAAAAAGGGAAGGATTTTCTGAATGAAATACGAATTTCCTGAAGTGCCTTGGGAGGTTCTAAGATTGCGAAAGGCTTTGAATGTCTTTCTTTGTCAAGTTTTCCTTGCAGAGCATCTTTCAGAGAGATTCCTATTTTTAAGAAATGGCTTAAAGTGGAATAATTTCCGTTAGATGGAAATTCTTTGCGTAAAATAAAAAGCATATGATATGAAACAGTATAAACAGGACATAGATAGGCTCGCAGGATGGGCAGACAAGTGGCAGATGGAATTCAGCACAAGAAAAGTGTGAAGTGATGCATTTTGTCAAAAGGGGTAGGGCAAGGCAATGCAGACTTAATGACACAACTCTAAAGAGTGTGCTGGAGATGCATGTGCATTAATCTTTGAAGATAGCAGGACATACTGAGCGGCTTGTTACCAAAGCATAAGGGATTCTGGGCTTCATAAATGAAGGTATTCCGTACAAAAGCAGAGAAGTTCAGCTGAGCCTTTTCTAAAACTCTGGTTAGGCCTCAACTAGACTTTTGTGTCTAATTCTGTTCACACGTTTAGAAATATATGAAGGCCCTTGTAAGGAACCACTGGAGATTTGCCAGAATGGTCCAGGGCTTTGGGTGGATTAAGTTTTAAAGTCAGGGATGAAGTAAGGGTTCTACAATTCATGGGGACTGTTTATTATGCACTTTCGAGAATTGGTTGCCATTGAATATTGGTGGGGGGGGTGGTGGGGGGTTGTGATTATTGTTGTGCTTGAGTACACACTATTTTCTGATTGATTGTTAATTATCTTTTTTAATTGGAATGTACAGGTGATATGTTGGTCTGTATACTGAATGGGATGCTGTTTGGGGGATTGGTGCTGTATTTATTTTTGTTTGTTTTCTTTTGTTGTTTATTTGGTGAAAATGTTGGATATGAGGAGAATAAAAAGATTTTTTTTTAAAATTGCAAAGTTAGGCTGAAAAGGCTGGCACTCTCCTCGGAGCTAAGCATGCTGAGGGGCAATTTGATAGAGATGTGCAAGATTGTGACAGGTTTAGAACAAGGTTGACAGATAAAAACTATTCCCGTTGGCTGTTGGTACGACGACTAGGGGGGACACAGATTCACAGATTTAATATTTTGGGCAAGAAATGCAGGGGGGACCCGTGGGCAATATGAGGAGGAACTTTACTTTCCACAATGAACGGTAATGACCTGGAACTCGCTGCCCATGTGGATGGTGGAAACTGAAACACTGAATTATTCCAAAGGAAAACTGGATGGGCACTTGACGGAAGTAAACTTTCAGACTGCAGGCATCGAGTGGGGGAATGGGACCGACTGACTCGCTCTGTCGGGAGCTAGCCTGCGCTTGATGAATCGAAAGGCCTCCGATGCCATAAATAATTCTGTGACTTTAAAAACGACTCTGTGACAAAGCAGCAAATGAGGGAACACTTCTCCTGTGCATTGTGTAACAACCTATTCATAAAGAACGTGCCGATAATTCCTTTGCACTTATTGTGTGGAGGAAATCTTCCTCCATTATTAGAAAGTTCTTAGTTTACAACTGCTGTTAGCTGCGAGTGTGCGGCCTTTATTCTCACACTTCTAGAATGTCATTGAACCAGATGGCAGTCATTGAAATGGAAAAGACTGCAAATGTTTGAATTCATATTTTCACATAATCACCTCTATTGAGAAACAAGGCTGATTTGTAGCTTTCTGTTTCTGATAGAAATAGTCTATGGATTTCTATATGTAAAAGTGAATGTATCTTTGACCTCAGAGGCTACATGCTCGTTACCCGTTCTATACTTAATGTCCATCATTATGTCACTCACTTAAATAAATCACAGTGTTCCAGAGGAGAGGGATGGGAGTTTTCGGAGACGAGAAGAGAGGGGAGTTAGGATATTAAAGGATTTCTTTTTGGGGGGCCGGTTTGTGGGACTGGAGGAGCTGAGATAGAAATATGAGTTGAGGCAGGGGGAGATGTTAAGATAGATGTTGGTCTGAGATTTTGCCAGGAAGGAGGTACTGAGCTTTGCGGTGGCGCCGGCCCCCACACTGTTGGAAGAGGTACTGACGACAAGGGGAATGGAGAAGGGGCTGGTGTCGGCGATTTATGGGGTGATTTTGGGAGAAGATAAGTTATCGCTGGAGGGGATTAAGGCAATTTGGGAGGAAGAGTTGAGGGAGGGCATGAAAGAGGGGTTGTGGTGTGAGGCGCTTCAGAGGGTGAATGCTTCAACTTCATGCGCAAGATTGGGGCTGATACAGCTGAAGGTGGTGTTTAGGGCACACCTCACAAAGACGAGGATGAGCCGACTCTTTGAGAGGGTGGAGGATGTTTGAGAATGCTGGGGGCGGGGTGGGGGGGGGGGGGGGGGTGCAAATCACATTCATATGTTTTGGTCCTGTCCAAAACTGGAGGGGTATTGGAGGGAGGTCTTCAGGGTAATCTCGAAGGTGGTGCATGTGAGACTCGAACCAGGTCCCCTAGAAGCCATATTCGGGGTGTCGGATTGGCCGGGGTTGGAAATGGGTGTGGAGGCAGATGTCTTAGCCTTCACCTCGTTGATCGCCCAAAGGCGATCCTGTTGGTGTGGAGGTCAGCTTCTCTGCCCTATGCACTGGCGTGGCGGGGGGATCTGCTGGAGTTCTTGACTCTCGAGAAAGTGAAGTTCTAGTTAAGGGGAAGGATGAAAGGGTTCGACAATTCATGGGCTTTGTTCATTGTGCACTTTCAAGAATTGGATGACATCGAACATTAGTGGGGGGCGGTTTGGATTGTATAGGTTATTAGTGATTATATATGGGCTGATGGTGGATTCCTGATTCTTTTTCTTTGGTGTTTGTATTTAAAATGTTGAGGGCTGTTTGGGGATGGGTGGGATGAAGTGACTGTTGGCCAGGGGATTGACATTGTATTTGTTGCTGTTGATTATTTGTTGGTGGATGCAGATTTGATGAAAATGTGAAAAAGGAGGAGAGTTAAAACATGTTTAAAAAAAAAATAATAAATCAATGTTGAACTGGAACAACTATAATGCATAAACATCAACTGACCCATTACAACATTTCATAATCGATTGAGGCAAAAATCCAGAAATGATCTCCCGTGTAAAATTAAGCAGTTGTTTTGGCTGTATTCTGCTTGCAGCTGGAAAACCACATGTAGCTGACAATACAGGGAACATGTTTCTGATTCCCCTTAAGCTTAATGGTTAGTTCCAATATTAGGCAACTGGAAAATCGAGTTCACGATGGCCTGCGCATGACTTTCAGACGTAGGAAAACAAAGTATTCTGAGAACAAAATGACTTTCAATTAGATTTGCCGTTTCTACAGTTTTAGTGCAAATACTTGCGAATAATAAATTTGCTTAGAATGATTGCTGTTGTTAGTAAATGATTATTCATGAATGCAAGCAATGTTCGCCAAAATTAAAATGCAAGATTTGAAATAGTCCTGAGTGAAAATGAGAGGACTGAAATTGGTTTTACAATGTGGGAATAACAGGCTTATTTTCAACTCGTGATGAGCTTGTGCAGTTGAAGTACTCTGCAAAAACTCCTCAAATAACTTGAATTATGCACTCATGCTATTTATATGACCCCCTGCATCAAGGTTTCTTCTTGAGAAAGCAGATGATGCACAAAGCTTTTTTGAGAAAATAAACAGGATGTCTAATTTTTCTGGAGCACAAGATGGACATTTCTAATACATTAGCACATTCCAATACACCCTCGCACATCACTGAAAGGACAATATTGATATGGATATACTTGACCTTGATTGTTAAAATGTCCTAATAGAGTCGTGATCATAGCGAGTGGCATTTGAGGCTGGGAGAATCGTGTCAGATAAGGAGGGTAGGTACATAATGGTGAGTGGAAAGTTGGAGGGTGTACGTGTGGTGCATTGTGAACATATATGCTCCGAACTGGGACGACGTGGAATTTATGAGGGGTGTGCTAGGTAAGATCCCGGACTTAGAATCACATAACCTGATCATGGGGGGAGACTTTAACATGGTCACTGATGTGGAATTGGACTGGTCAGTATCCAGGTCAGGGAGGAGGCCGGCTGAGGCAAAGGAATCTAAGGGCTTTATGGTACAGATGGGGGGGAGGGGGGGGGGGTATAGACCCATGGAGGTTTGCACGGCTGAGGGCGAAGGAGTTTTTGTTTTTTTCTCACATCCATAAGGTTTACATTCGGCAATTGCAGTGTTGGACCATGCCCAGCATATGAGGTGGATTTGTGCGTTAGTGAGGAGAGAGGGCAATGTCCGTTATGGAGACTGGAGGTGGGGTTGCTTGCGGATGAAGCGGTCTGCGGGCAAGTGGATAAGTCCATCCAGAAGTACCTGGAAACAAATGATACGAGAGAGGTATCGGCAGTGACGGTTTTGGAAGCTCTGAAGGCAGCTGTTAGAGGGGAACTCATTTTGATTCAGTCCCACAAGGAAAAGGGGGAATGGACGGAGAGAGAGAGAGATTAGCGGAGGAGATACTTCGGGTGGACAGGAGATGTGCAGAGGCTGCGGACGCGGGGCTCCTGAGGGAGCGGCGGAAGTTACAAGCGGAGTTTGAGTTTCTGACCTCAGGGAAAGCAGTTCAGGAAGGTAAAGGGGGCGGTTTATGAGTTCGGGGAAAAGGCAAATAGGATGTTGGCGCAACAGCTTAGGAAGAGAGAGGCGGCCAGGGAGATTGGTAGAGTGAAGAATAGGGAGGGTAACATGGTCTTGGACCCAGGGCGGGTGAACAAAGTCTTTAAAGAATTTTACAGTAAATTATATGAGTCAGAACCTCCAGCGGGAGCTGAGGGAATGAGGCAATTTCTGGACCAGTTGAGGTTTCCGAGGGTGGAGGAGGACCTGGTGGAGGGGCTGGGAGCTCCAGTTGAGATAGAGGAAGTTATCAAGGGGCTGGAGGGCATGCAGTCGAGCAAAGCTCCAGGGCCGGACGGCTACCCGGTGGAATTTTATAAGAAGTTCTCAGAGATATTGAGCCCACTGCTGGTGAGGACATTTAATGAAGCATGAGAGAAGGGAATCCTCCCCCTGACAATGTTGCAGGCCTCGATTTCACTTGTGCTTAAACGAGAGAAGGATCCTGAACAGTGTGGGTCATATAGGCTGATTTCACTTTTGAATGCGGATGCCAAGTTGTTGGCAAAGATATTGGTCACAAGGATTGGTCAAAAGACTGCATTCTGGGGGTGATAGGGGAAGACCAGACGGAATTCGCTAAGGACAGGCAACTCAAGATCAACGTTCGAGGCTTTTAAATGTTATTATGATGTCCACAGAAAGAGGAGAGTCGGAGGTGGTGGTAGCGATGGATGCAGAGAAGGCTTTTGATCGGGTGGAGTGGGAGTACCTGTGCGAGGTGCTGGGAAGATTTGGGTTTAGTGAGGGTTTTATTAGCTGGGTGCGGTTGCTCTACCAGGCGCTTGTAGCGAGTGTGCGTACGAACCGGCTGAGGTTGGGGTATTTTAAATTACATCGAGGGACGAGGCAAGGGTGCCCCCTCTCCCAGTTATTGTTTGCTCCAGCTATAGAGCCACTGGCCATAGCGTTAAGAGCCTCGAGGAACTGGCAGGGGCTGGTTCGAGGGCGGGTTGTGCACCGGGTCTCGCTCCACGGGGACGATTTGTTTTTGTACATTTCGGACCCGTTGGAGGGGATGGGGCAGGTGATGCGGATCTTGAGGGAATTTGGCAGTTTTTTGGGGTATAAATTGAACATGGGGAAGATCAAGATATTCGTGATTCAAGCTAGAGGGCAGGAGTAGAGACTGGGAGAGCTGCCGCTTAGAATGGTAGGGAAGAGCTTTCGCTACCTGGGAATCCAGGTGGCTCAGAAATGGGAGGCACTGCAGAAGCTTAATCTATCCTGGTTTGTAGAGCAAATGGAAGGGGACTTTAAGAGATGGGACATGCTCCCGTTGTCACTGGCGGGGAGGGTACAGACCATGAAAATGACGGCCTCCCCAGGTTTCTGTGTGTCTTTCAGTGCCTCTCCATCTTCATCCCGAAGGCCTTTTTCAAGCGGGAGAACAAGATCATTTTGGGCTTTGTGTGGGCAAATAAAACCCCACGGGTGAAGAAAATGTGGTTGGAGTGAAGTCGGGGGGAGGGTGGGCTGGTGCTGCCGAACGTCTGCAACTACTACTGGGCGGCTAACATAGCCATCATTAGGAAGTGGGTAATGGGGGAGGGGTCGGCGTGGGAGCAGTTGGAGGCGGCGTCATGTAAAGGCACCTGTCTGGGAGCATTGGTAACTGCACCTCTGCCGTTCTCGCCGGCCCGATACTCCACAAGTTCAGTAGTAGTGGCAGCACTGAGGATCTGGGGGCAGTGGAGGAGGTACAAGAAGGTGGAGGGTACATCGGTCTGGACCCCGATTTGCAACAACCATAGGTTTGTACTGGGCAGGCTGGATGGCGGGTTCCAGAACTGGCAGAGGGCAGGAATTAGAAGGATGGGGGATCTGTTCATAGATTGGAGCTTTCCCAGCCTGACAGCGCTGGAGAATAAATTTTAACTGCCGCCAGGGAATGGTTTTAGATATTTGCAAGTGCGTGACTTCTTGAGAAAGCAGGTGTTGGCCTTTCCGCTGCTGTCGCCATGGGGCATTCAGGATAGAGTAGTTTCCAGTACCTGGGTGGGGGAGGGAAAGGTGTTGGATATCTACCAGGAGCTGTTGGAGGCGGAGGAAACCCCAGTGGAGGAGCTTAAGGGCAAGTGGGAGGACGAGCTAGGTGGAGAGTTAGAGGCAGGGCTATGGGCGGACGTCCTAAACAAGGTCAATCCTCCTTATCATGTGCCAGGCTTAGCCTAATACAATTTAAGGTGGTTGACCGGGCACACATGACGGCGGCGAGGATGAGCAACTTTTTCGGGGTAGTAGATGTGTGAGTTGCGTGGGAACCCCAGCAAACCATGACCACATGTTCTGGGCATGCCCGAAGCTCAGAGATTCTGGCAGGGGTTTGCGAAGGCAATGTCCACAGTGCTAGGAACTCGGGTGGTGCCGAGTCCAGAGCTAGTGATCTTTGGAGTCTCAGAAGATCCGGGAATTCAGGGAGGGAAAGAGGCCGACGTCCTGGCCTTTGCCTCCCTAGTAGCCCGGAGACAGATCCTTTTAATGTGGAGGGACCCGAAACCCCCGAGTGTGGAGACCTGGGTTAGTGACATGGCTGGGTTTCTCAGTCTGGAGAAAGTAAAGTTTGCCTTGAGAGGGTCAATGTTAGGGTTCTCTCGGAGGTGGCAGCTGTTCGTCGACTTTCTCGGGGAAAATTAAAATGTCGGCAGAAGCATCACTCTGAAGGGGGCGGCGGGCGGATAGGTGTTAGATGGTTAAGGTGTGTGAGGATTGGGTCGGGTGGGAAATGTTTATTTTACCATGTTAATGTTATTGTTTTTTTGTTATTGTTATAAAAAGTTTTGCAAATACCTTAATAAAAATATTTTAAAACAAAAAATAGAGGCGTGATCATAAATAATCTTTTCCTTTTGCTTTGTCCAATGTTTAATTACTGTCACAGATATTGTAAAATTAATATTTATGTTCTACTCTTCATGTTAGATGGTCTTGTAGTGTTCTGAGTAGTGTCCCTACCTCTGGGTCTGAAGCTCCGGGTTCGGGTCCCTCCCCAGGACTTGCTGGCCTCGGAAGGTGCATTCATAACACAGCCAAGCAGGCAGTGAGAGTAGGAGAATCTCCTGGCCAGTCATGCTTGATGCGGAGTGTCACTCCTCAAGCTATAGCCTCTACTGACAGGCAAGCGACCTGTTTTAGGAAAAAAGCTAGCTCTGGAAATGGATATAAGTGCATGCTTGTCCGCTCCACAAGTCACCTGAAATGGGAGATAAAAGAAGACGATTTTTCATGTGAACATAAAAGACCTTGCAGAGAATTCCAAAGTTTTTCTTTTTTTCTTTGTTCTAAATTTAGAGTATCCAATTTCTTTTTTCCAATTAGGGGGCAATTTAGCGTGGCCGACCGTCTACCCTGCACATCTTTGGGTTGTGGGGGCGAAACCCACGCAAACACAGGGAGAATGTGCAAACTCCATGTGGACAGTGACCCAGAACCGGGATCGAACCTGGGACCTCGGTGCCATGAAGCAGCAATGCTAACCACTGCGCCAACGTGCTGCTCTGAGAATTCTAAATTTGTACCTTGTTTCACTCAAAGGAATTGACCCAAATAATTGGGAAAGAATGGATTATCCCAAATTAAGAGCTTTCAAATACACTTTCTTATATGCTGATAATATAATGTAGGAATTTATTAAAACCAAGGCTATAATTCCAATAATATAATCATAGTACTTTTTCAGCATTGCAGTGCCGGAAACATATTGAGCATTTAGAACAAATGGGGCCAAATTTAATGAAGTATTTCAAATAAAGAATGGAGAGCTTCAGTATATTTTAGTCTGATATTATTGGAAGTCAATCCCTTGAGCTCAGATGGTATGGTCTCCTAAAGGCCATGACCTCTTGAAACTCTTAACATAAGTTGAAATCCCAGCTCAAACCAGATGGCAAGACATAGCTGGACTTTGGTTCCCTGATTTTACTTGTTAAGATAAAGGTTTTTCTTGTAGATTTTTTAAAATAAAAAAGCATTGAGCTATTACTTAAGACTCACAATATCCCTAGCGAACTCTGAATTTGCGAATTCTTGAGGCAATGTTGCGAATGTTTGCACACTCTTTGCTCGTTGCCGACTACAGTGCAAGTATAATGTGCTACATAAGTGAAGAAAGAACTATTTAGAGTAATTAAAATTATGTTAAACAAATAGCAGCTCCGTATGATCAGCATAGGAAATCTCCTGACAAGTGTATTCAGTGGTTCATAGAGATGTTCTAATCGAGTTATATTGAAATTCATAAAGTGCTATGGAAGGCAGATCTTTGCAGTGAGATTTCAAAATTGATGACAAAATGACCTTGCTATTCAAGCTTTGATCTCTGCTGTATGTCACAAATATCCTGATTACCACCATGAACGTGGCATAGCACGTTCCCCCAGTCTTTCAGTTCACTGGGGGGAAAAAAAAGAAAAAATGATTACTAAATATAAATCTGCATCTTAAATAATTTAATTTATATTTGTAAAGACTTGGAGATCTTTATAAATGGATTCAGGAGATTACTTCCTTTCTACCTTTTGGTCAGATTTATGGAATAATAGTAAACTGTAAGTTCATAATCGAGCAGAAAAATATACCTTTTGACAAATTCAGATGATAGATCACAGGCAAACTTGTGCATTAGCCTGTAGTTTGCTGTCAATGTGAATGCTGTCAATGTGAATGGAGCTTTAAATCACATAGTAAGGAACTGCAGTAATGAATGAACGTAGCAATCTTGGTGTAATTCTGTGCTTGTTGCCTGAATTGAAGGCTGCTCAAAAAGTTGGCCTGCCTTCCCCTCGGGTGAACAAGTGATCTTGATGTTTGCCTAACAGCGTAAGTACCACATAGGACTTCTTACATTTTGTAATGGTTGCCAACCAGTTGAAGGTAGGGTGCTCTATCCAACACATTGAATTTAAAATAGTCATTCTTGTTTTCAGATCTCTTCGTTATCCTCACTATCTTGTAATCTTCTTCAGCTCCAAGCCCTCCAAGAACACCTCGTACCTCCAGTTCTTTGTGTATTTCTAACTTCCTTCACCCACCATTGATTTGATTTTGATTTGATTTATTGTCACAAGTACGGAGCTAAAGTGAAAAGTATTGTTCTGCGTCCAATTCAGACAGATTGTTCCATACCAGAAATAAAACACAGGACATATGATAAGTAGAGTAGCAACGCCTTCGGCAGTTAAGGCTGTTAAGCTCGGGAAATCCTTCCGAAACTTCTTAACCTCTGCTCCTTAAAAAAATTATTTATTTGACCAAGACGGTCCTAATTTCTCCTTCTTTGGCTTGGTGTCAGTTTTTGTCTGATTGTGTTCCTCTAAAGTATCTTGGGACATTTGCTATGTTAACAGTACTATCTAAATTCAAGTTGCAATTCTTTGTAGGTTTTAACTTTCACACAGCCAACAAACAGTTTCAAGGCCCAGTTCTTCTGGTAGGAGGCATGAGAGGAATCCAGGCCTCATATTCCCACAATGTCAATAAAGAGCATGCCGACAATGGACATCCCATGGGCTCAGACACTATGGCACTCTGCAAAGGGTTCTGAGAAGGGTTACAAGGCAAAAAAGTAGATGGCAAACTTGGATCAATAGTGGCCCACAATATTTTGTGGAGCAGTATTTTGTGGCACCATGATGGCACAGTGGTTAGCACTGCTGCCTCACTGCGCCATGGACCCAAGTTCGAGTCTAGCTTTGGGTGACTATCTGTGTGGATTTTGTACATTCTCCCTGTGCCTGCGAGAGTTTCCTCCGGGTGCTACGGTTTCCTCCCACAATCCAAAGATGTGCAAGTTAGGTGGATTGGCCATGCTAAAATTGCCCGTAGTGTCCAGGGATGTACAGGTTAGGTATGCGATGGTACGGGGTGAATGAGGGAGTTCACCTGGGTAGAGTGCTCTCTCGGAGTGTCAATGCAGACTCGATGGGCGGATAGGCCTCCTTCTGCACTGTAGGGATTCTATGATCGAAATGGAGCTAAAATTCTAATAATGACTCTAACTTCCATTGCCCGATACAAGAGGCCACTCCAGCAGAGATTCTAATATATTGCATGCCTTTAAATTGTAAACATCTTCCCTCCAGACAATTGAAGTGTAAATTCACTGATGCTGTACTCCCTAAGGAGCAGTGATTGAGGGAAAATAGTTTGAAGGTAGCTTGAAAGAAGTGATCTCCAACACTGCAGCACAAATTATTCAATCCGTATTCATGTCAAGAATTTATTTTGTAATCTTGATAGGTCGGTAACTGATGTTCAAGAGTTTTATAAAATTGAACTTACCAGGACAGGTTCAGAGGGTGCAGATGAGGTGGCTTGAAAGGAATTTTGTAGAGCCTTCCATCGGGCAATAAGTAAGTAGAGTTCATTAGAAGGCGGATTACATGGAGGATCCAATAAATCCCAATACTGGGACATCTGGATTATTGCTCTTTGGCAAAGCCTAGGATTTGTAGCGAGACAAAATAAACTGGTGTAATGATCCAAGGTCAGCTCCTTTGCATATTACTGAGGCAGCCCTGCTGCATAATCATTGAAGCAATAGGGTGATTTATCTGGTGTCAGCAGTTTTAACAGGTTGTGAGTTGCCCTGAGGCTGTGTAGCTAAAATGGTTGAGCAGCTACAAAATGTGGGCAGCACGGTAGCATAGTGATTAGCACAATTGCTTCACAGCTCCAGGGTCCTAGGTTCGATTCCCGGCTTGGGTCACTGTGCGGAGTCTGCACGTTCTCCCTGTGTCTGCGTGGGTTTCCTCCGGGTGCTCCGGTTTCCTCCCACAGTCCAAAGATGTGCAGGTTAGGTGGATTGGCCATGCTAAATTGCCCTTAGTGTCCAAAATTGCCCTTAGTGTTCAGTGGGGTTACTGGGTTATGGAGACAGGGTGGAGGTGTGGGCTTGGGTATGGTGCTCTTTCCAAGAGTCGGTGCATACTCGATGGGCCGAATGGCCTCCTTCTGCACTGTAAATTCTATGAAGACCAGGTTACAGTGAACCTTGTCGCGCTCTGGTTATGTTGCCGAATTACCGACAAAGATCACAAAGCCAAATTCCACCATACTAATTGTTAAACTGGATTGAATAGATCGGACCATTTATGTGGGCTAACAACAAAAACAATGGGCTGGATTTTACAGGCCATTCATGAGCAGGAAAGCAGGTAGGTAGAGCCAAAAAATAGAGGGCTGTGCCAACATGTTTCCCTGCCACAGTCTTAAGTGACGCAGGAGGTGGCAGATAGGTGGCCCACCTGTGGTCCAATTGAAGGCCTTAATTAGACAGTTAATGCCTGGCTAAGAGACCGCTGCTCAGATATAATGGGCAGGTTTGTCCCTCCCAGAGGAAAAAACAGTAATAACTGGGAATTAAGAGTACTGGTCTTGTGTATCTTAAAATGGGACACCAGTAAAATCTGGGAAGTATAAATACTGGTCCAAACATGTTTTTTTAAAATTGGGAGGCAAGATTTTAGATTGTCAGAAAAAAACAATACATTAACGACTTGGATGAGGAAGTTGAAGGGTGGGTCAGTAAATTTGCAGATGATACGAAGATTGGTGGAGTGAGAAGTGGCAGATGGAGTTTAACCCTGACAAATGTGAGGTTGTCCATTTTGGAAGGACAAATATGAATGCGGAATACAGGGTTAACGGTAGGGTTCTTGGCTATGTGGAGGAGCAGAGAGATCTTGGGGTCTATGTTCATAGATCTTTGAAAGTTGCCACTCAAGTGGATAGAGCTGTGAAGAAGGCCTATGGTGTGCTAGCGTTCATTAGCAGAGGGATTGAATTTAAGAGCCGTGAGGTGATGATGCAGCTGTACAAAAGCTTGGTCAGGCCACATTTGGAGTACTGTGTGCAGTTCTGGTCGCCTCACTTTAGGAAGGATGTGGAAGCTTTGGAAAAGGTGCAAAGGAGATTTACCAGGATGTTGCCTGGAATGGAGAGTAGGTCATACGAGGAAGGGTTGAGGGTGCTAGGCCTTTTCTCATTAGAACGGAGAAGGATGAGGGGCGACTTGATAGAGGTTTATAAGATGATCAGGGGAATAGATAGAGTAGACAGTCAGAGACTTTTTCCCCGGGTGGAACACACCATTACAAGGGGACATAAATTTAAGATAAATGGTGGAAGATATAGAGGGGATGTCAGAGGTAGGTTCTTTACCCAGAGAGTAGTGGGGGCATGGAATGCACTGCCTGTGGAAGTAGTTGAGTCGGTAACGTTAGGGACCTTCAAGCAGCTATTGGATAGGTACATGGATTAGGGTAAAATAATAGAGTGTAGGTTAACTTCTTAAGAGCAGCACGGTAGCATTGTGGATAGTACAATTGCTTCACAGCTCTAGGGTCCCAAGTTCGATTTCGACTTGGGTCATTGTCTGTGTGGAGTCTGCACATCCTCCCCGTGACTGCGTGAGTTTCCTCCGTGTACTCCATTTTCCTCCCACAGTCCAAAGATGTGCAGGTTGGGTGGATTGGCCATGAGAAATTGTCCAAAATTCTATGATTAATCTCGGACCAAAGTTCGGCGCAACATCGTGGGCCGAAGGGCCTGTTCTGTGCTGTATTTCTCTATCTCTATCTATCTATCTATCTCTTCAGGAAAGGGAAGCTGCCACCTTCAGCGAGTCTGGCTTGCACGTGTCAAGCCCACGATTGAAGATTGACTCAATGTCTGTTTAAGTAGCTTAGCAGAAGATTCAGTTGTACTGAACAACTCATTGAGAATTATCCCTTTCTGTATTGGACAATGAATATATTTTGCCAACGTTGCCCCCATTCTGCTTCCAAAAATGCCGGTCTGAGAAGCTCTGTAGCATAGATTTGAGAGAAGGATGGTCCCTTCGAGCAGGGAAGAAGATATTTGCTGGTTTCCAAAATATCACTGAGTTAATTGTGCTCACACTTAATTGCTTCATTTAACTATGTTGCCTCAGACTGCAGACTGCTTTGCCTGGCGGTCACAGGTCAGTCTTCAGTTTACCTAATCCAGGCGTCTGCTCAAATTAAAGGTAAACCACCTAGCCTTAAAGTCATTAATTATCCATGGATAAAAATTGTAAAAGCAAAAAAAAACAGCTTAAAAGGGGAAACAGGGAACAAACAGAGTTTAAACAGGAGGATCCTTACAATGTGCTTTTCCCTGGACAATGAAAGTTGCCAAAGAACAAACACCGAGCCACATAAGGTAGCTAATGGATGGGTTCTTCCACTGTCATTTGTTGAGTTAAGTTGCTTTCCTCCTCTTCTCATCCATTACAGTGGCTATTTGTTGAGTGAAGTGGTTTGCAAAGCATCAAGTGGTAATATCTTTGATACCAAGGCCAATATGAACTGAATCCTTTTTCTGAGCCAAGCTTTTGGATTTGTAGAGCAATAGATTATAGAACGAGGCCATTTGTGCCATTGAGACTGGTTCTTTTGAAAAGCTATGCACTTGGTCCTGTTACATTGTTTATTCACCATAGAAAGGTTTTTGACTTCAGATTTCAGATAATTCCCTTTTGAAAGCTACCAAAGAATCTGTATCCACTATTGCATCAGGCTGTGCATGTCATGATATGTGTTAATAGTTCAATAAACACGTTGAACTCATTTCAGGCTCTGGAGCATCCTTTAGTTTTTTAAAATAAATTTAGAGTACTCAATAATTTTTTCCAATTAAGGGGCAATTTAGCTTGGCCAATCCACCTATCCTGCACATCTTTTGGGTTGTGGGGGTGAAACCCATGCAGACACAGGGAGAATGTGCAAACTCCTCATGGACAGTGACCCAGGGCCGGGAATCGAACCCGGGTCCTCAGCACTGTAGGCAGCAATGCTAACCACTGTGCCACCGTGCTGCCCATGCCACCGTGCTGCCCATGCCACCATGCTGCTCAAAGCATCCTTTAGTTAAGACTGCATCAAGTAGCAGCCTGTGTTATCCGAAGCGGCATAACACATGATACCAGGAGTGACTGTTCAATCTATTTAGTTCAACTCAGCAAGATCCGTGACAACCAGCTACTGAATACAGGCACAATGGACAAGATTCAGGCTCCTCATCAGCTCAGGACCACCGGCAATCTTAGTGCCAACTGGCGATTATTCAAGCAGAAATTTCAACTATACGTGGAAGCATCCGACCTCAATGGCGCGACCGATGCTCGGAAGATAGCTCTTCTACTCACCACTGCAGGTGACCATGCGATAGAGATCTTCAACTCCTTTCACTTTTCTGAAGGGCAGGACAAAACGAAGTACCAAACCATCCTGGACAAATTCGACAGCCACTGCGAGATGGATACCAACAAAATCTTTGAGCGCTACATCTTCAAGCAGAGGATGCAAGGGAAAGACAAATACTTCAACTCCTTTTGAACTAATCGTAGACTGCTAGCGCAATCCTGCAACTTTGGTGATATCACTGACTCCATGATCAGAGACCAAATCAGCCACTCTAATCCTCTGCGAGAGCAATTATTGAAAATCAAGCACATGACCCTGCCAGTCACGATTGAAATGTGTACTGTGCATGAGCACTCTCAAAATTGCAATTCACAGTACAAAGCGGCAGAAAGTGAAAAACAAGCCTCCCACGAGGTGGAGTGTGTTCAGGCCATCTCCAGGATACAGCGCCTCCACATTGATGAAAGCGGCCATTTCACCCGCTCTTCCCTGGGCCCGACGCATGCGCAATGCGATCGGAAATAGGAAGCGGGCGAAAACCGCACTGTGCAGATGCAGACGTCCGAGTACCGCACCGCGCATGCGCAATGTTGCACTGAGTGTCATGACGCCGACATCATAACGTGTGCGAACTGCGGCACCGCCCATTTTTTAAAAAACTGCCTTGCAAGAGGCAAACGCTGTTCAAACTGTGGGAAACCAAACCACTATGCAGCCCTGTGCAGATCTGCACCACCAGTCAGGAGCCAGCGCTCCCAATTCTGACAGCGGCGCATCAGAAGTGTGCAACACCGAATGCATGACTCTGATCCAGGCAGTGCGACAGATCCAGATGATGAATACCTGGACAACACTTACCGAGTGGGCATTATTATGAAGTGCGAGTACGCCACACATCGCAAGTCCAATCCATCCTGGCCTTGGATTCTGAGGACGAATGGCATGCAGTGGTGAAGGTCAATCTCTGCCCCATCCAGTTCAAACTGGACACAGGCGCCTCCTCCAACCTGATTTCGCAGGTGGACTTCAAGAGAATATAAACACCCCCCACAATCCTTCCAACTGCCTTCAAACTCCTGGCCCACAATGGAGACACAATCAAGGCACTGGGGTCCTGCTATCTGCAGGTGTCCAGCCAACACACACAAGCAAGCTTACGCTTCGAGATTGTTAAACCAGACAGGGCATCGCTGCTGGGTGCGCACCCTGCAAGCAACTGAACCTCATTCAAAGAGTCTACACCCCGATGCTGTCCCATTCGGATCTTCAGGCCAGCATCGACGACATCCTAACCCAGTACCCAGATGTATTTAGCAGCATGGGCACGCTGCCGTACGAGTACAAGCTGTAGCCTGATGCCAAGCCAGTGGTCCATGCACCATGACGTGAACCTGCTTCACTGAGCGAGTGCCTGAAGGCAGAGCTCACGAGTCTACAACAAAAAGGCATCATTTCCAAGGTCACTGAACCAACCGACTGGGTCAGCTCGATGGTGTGCGTAAAGAAACCTTCGGGGGACCTACACATCTGCATTGACCCCAAGGATCTAAACAAAAACATTATGCGGGAACATTACCCCATCTGAAGAGGGAAGAAATCACGAGTGAGATGGCACATGCGCGCTTCTTCACAAAATTGGACGCATCACAAGGATTTTGGCAAATCCAACTTGAAGAATCCAGCAGAAGGCTCTGCACCTTCAACACGCCTTTTGGCAGATTCTGCTACAACCGAATGCCATTTGGCATCATCTCGGCATCAGAGATTTTCCATCGCATCATGGAACAGATGTTGGAGGGAATAGAAGGGGTTTGGGTCTACGTTGACGATATAATCTGGTCCACAACCCCAGAGGAACATGTGTCGCAACTCAAGAAAGTATTCCGACGCAAACATGAACATGGCCTCATACTAAACAGGTCCAAGTGCTGTTTTGGGACATCCACGCTGAAGTTCCTGGACGATCAGATTGCGCAACACGGTGTGCGCCCGGATACAGACAAAATTAAAGCCATCGAGGCAATGAAAGTCCCCGAGGACAAGAAGGCCATACTGCGCTCCCTGGGAATGGTCAATTTCCTTGGCAAGTTCATCCTGAATTTTGCCTCACACACCACGGTCCTACACAACCTGGTGAAAAAAATCAACCACCTTTGAGTGGAAGGCAGAGCACCGAACGGAGTGGCTGGAGTTGAAAGCCAAGCTCACCATTGCACCCGTCCTTGCATTCTTTGACCCAGACTGAGAGACCAAGATATCCACAGATACGAGTCAGGATGGCATTGGGGCGGTGTTGCTTCAAAGAGACGACCTGTCATCCTGGGTACCAGTAGCATACGCGTCACGGGCAATGACACCTACTGAGACCAGATATGCGCAGATTGAGAAGGAGTGTTTAGGTCTTCTCACCGACATCCTTAAATTTCATGATTATGTCTAAGGCTTACCAACATTTACTGTTGAGACGGATCATAGGCCTCTGGTCCACATCATCCAAAAGAACTTGAACGACATGACGCTTTGTTTGCAGAGAAGTCTGCTCAAACTCCGGAGGTATGATTTCAACCTGGCAAGGAGCTCATCATCGCCGATGCATTGTCCCGCTCCATTAACTCACCCAGTGAACCACCGGAGATCATCCAGCACATTGAATTGCAGGTACAACTGTGTGCAAGCACTCTCCCAGCAACAGATGAGAAGATCATTCTCATCCGAGAAGAGACAGCCAAAGACCCCTGTTGCAGCGAGTCATCCATAACCTCAGCAGTGGCTGACAGAAAGGGCAATGCCCTCAATTCTACAACGTCAAGAACGACCTGACGCTGATCGACGGCATCCTGTTCAAGCTGGACAGGATAGTCATCCCGCTACGTCTCCAGAGCATAGTGTGGCGGCAGATTCATGAAGGACACCTGGGCATAGTAAAGTGCAGATGCAGGGCCCGGCAAGCTGTCTACTGGCCCGGCATCAACCAGGACATCACGGATATGGTCCTGAACTGCGAAACCTGTCAGAGGTTCCAACCAGCGCAGAGCAAGGAGACGCTCCAACCACATGACATAGAGACCTCTCCGTCGTCCAAGGTTGGCATTGACCTATTCCACGCGAATGCTCGCGACTATATCTTAATCATCGATTACTTTTCAAACTATCCTGAGGTGCTGAAGCTGCCAGACCTCACCTCATGGGCTGTCATCAAAGGGTGTAAAGAGACATTCTCATGGCATGGCCTCCCGAACACCGTCATCAGCGACAATGGCCTGTGCTTCCACAGTCGAGAGTGGTCCACATTTGCCAAGAGCTAAAATTTGAGGCATGTCACCTTCAGTCCACACTATCCACAGTCCAATGGCAAAGTCGAAAAAGTGGTCCACATCGTTATGCAGCTCATTCGCAAGGCCTCGGACTCCGCTTCCGATATACACCTTGCACTACTTGCATACTGGGCGACTCCCTTGTCCACTGACATGTCGCCAGCTCAACTGCTGATGAACAGGGACCTGTGGACGATGCTCCCAGCCATACACCTGCCCAACCTTGATCACCTCCCGGTGCTGCAGAAGATGCAGCAGCTTTGCGACAGCCAGAAGCAGGGCTATGATGCACATGCCACCGATCTGAACGTGCTATCCCCTGCGGACATGGTCAGTGATCAAGATACCGGATGGTGGGTGGTCTGCTCTGGCTGTCGTTGTTCGACAGGCTGTGCCCAGATCCTATGTCATACATATGGCTGATGGCTCCATTGTGCGAAGGAATCGAAGGGCACTGTGAAAAGTTGCTTGCCCAAAACCACTTTCCCCTCCATTTCCACACGTCGAATTGCCACCTCCAGACACCTCGAACCACAAAGCCACCAGTCGTGCCTCCCACTCGCCTATCAAGACGCCGTCATCCTGTCCATCACCTCTCCGGCAGTCGACGAGGATCAGACACATGCCTCAGAGACTGGACTTATGAGCATTTGTTTTGTTTGTTCTGTTCTGTATTCCTCAGTCAGTCACATGAAACAGACACATTCACATGTATATACATCTACAAAAAAAAGGGGGAGTTGTCATGATATGCAACTATGCAACCAATGAACACTCAGAATAGGACACAACCAATGGGCAGTCAGGACACTCAGAGGTGGCATCACCACAAGGGGGCATAACATAAACACTATAAAAGGGATGAGGCACTCACACCCTGCCTCTTTCCATAGACAGACGTCCAGAGAGTTAGACAGGGTTGATCAGTAGCATCACACCCCAGCACATGGCTTAGAGCAAGCTGGTACATTTAGACTGAGTTACTACAGTTAGATTAGCAGAGAGTAGAACTCATTTGAGAACTGTGTTAATAGTTCAATAAACACGTTGAACTCATTTCAGAGTCTGGAGCATCCTTTAGTTAAGACTGCATCAAGTAGCAGCCTGTGTTATCCAAAGCAGCATAACACAACAGTACATTTCAAATCCTTTGCATGACAAGGCTTTTCTTATGTCAAATTTGTTCTTTCCTTAAACCCGCTCTCTTGGCTATTGACCCTACAGCCTTGGCTAGGTAGATTCACTTTATGTATTCTATCTAACCCTGCATGATTTTAAACACTTCCATTAAATCTACTTTAAGGAGAAAAATCCCAGCTTCTCTAGCCTATGTAAGTAACTGTTGCTCCCTCATCTCTGGAACCATTCTAGTAAATCTTTCCTGTACCATGCCAAAACTTTCACATCCTTCCCAAAGTGTGATGCCCAGAATTAGACGGAGTACACTAGGCCAAACAAGTATTCTATATAGGTTCATTATGACTTCCTGGCTTTTGTACTCTGTGCCTCCATTTACAAAGCTCAGGATGCCATATGTTTTATTAATCAATTTGTTTACTTGCTCTGCACAAATAATGGGTACAAAATTTTAAACGGCCGTAAAGGTGAAGCGGCCTTTAATTTCCTGCTGCAGGCCAGGGGGATTTTTCCACCTCCAGGCTCTTTTGGAATATGTGGCAGGTTGCCAATTATGTTTCACTAATGGCCTAAGAAGGGCAGACTGCTTGATGCCAACTGGAAGTTTCCCAGGCCCCCTGCTTAAGCTGACACAAGGCACAGTATAGAAGCTTCCTCCCACTGGCAGACCAGGGACCAGTGTTCTATCTACCCCTTCTTGAAACCTCCTCTGCATCTCCAAACCCCTTTAAATGACATTTTAGTTGGGGGGATTGGGGTGGGGAGGAGGATCCTGTGAGAAACATAGCTCCTCTTACAATCAGGCCCCTGAACTTCAATTTTGCTAACAAGCCTAATATGCAATATTGCATTCAACACCTTTTGCTAGTCCTTATATTAACTGCATTGCTCTCATCTAACATCTCTGTCATCGCACCGGAAGATCAGTCAAGTTTGTCAAACATAAGTTGCCTTTTGTAGTGATCTCCGTATATGTTAATACATGATTAGTTAATGTGCAGTCAGTACTGTCAAATGATCACTAGATGGCAACACTAACATGAACTACATAAGGAGCTTCCCGCTCTTTCTTAGTGTTAGTGTGTGTGTATTGCAGCTAGAGGATAGAAGTGACCAGCTCAGAGTTTAGTGTATTTAATTGTTAATGTAATCTAATCTTAGTTAATTCTATTACTAGTCAAAGTGTTAAAGTAAATGAACTCGGAAGTATATTATTTTGTTACTCAATAAATAATTTGTCATCAACTGGAAGACTTCGACTGTTTATCATCAACTTAAATACAACTCGGCAAGACAAATGAGTAATATATATATATTACATCTCTGTAATATAACACCGTTACAAATATTTTATTAAATTCACATTTGTCCAAGTGTCCTTTTATTGAAAATTTAAAGCACCCAATTCTTTTTTTTTCCCAATTAAGGAGCAATTTAGTGCAGCCAATCCGTGTACCCTGCACATCTTTAGGTTGTGGGGGTTGAGGCCCATGCAGACACAGGGTCTAAGTGTCCTTTAATTGTCTTCTAGATTATTGTTCCTAAAATAAAAATCCCCACCACCAACCTTAAACTGAGTGGTCTATAGCTGGCAGATTTATCCTTTTCTGGAATAAGGGTGCAACATTTACAACTCCCAGTTCTCTGGCATCACCCTGCTACCTGGGAGGATAGAGAACGAGCAGATAAAGAACAAAAATGGAAAATGCTGCACCATCTCAGCAGGTATGACCGGATCTGTGGAGAGAGAAGTGAGCTAACATTTCGAGACTGGGTGATTCTTTATCAAAACTTTGATGATTCATCCAGACTCGAAACACTAGTTCCATTCTCTCTCCACAGATGCTGTCAGACCTTCTGAGATGGTCCAGCATTTTCTGATTTTGTTTCTGATTCCAGCATCCTCAGTAATTTGCTTTTAGCAGATAGACGAGGCTGACCAATTGAATTCTTATAGGTGTTATCTAGCAGCGATCAATAACAGTCCATCCACCTAAAATCACAGATGGCGTGTAAGATGCAGCTTTAATGAGGCATGAATGGCTGTAATTGTGAAACACAAAGGACATCGGGAAATGATCAATGAAATCCTTGGGCCAGCAAACAGCTACCTCACTTAAGAGAATACAAAGAGTGGCATGAGTGAATTGGATCAACCAACCAGCACCAGTTTTAAATAGATTGGGATCGGCAATATGGGGAACCTTTGACGATCATTTCTGGCCTCTGCTCCCCACAGTGTGGAGCGTCACCCAGGGGCTAAACATCTAATTAAGCCCACACATATATTATTTTTCATTTTATCCATCATTCATGTAAAATCATGCCCAAACGTTTGCTCTCCCAGAAAGTGAGACAGCAGAACAGGAGTACAGAAGTGTAAGATTATCATTCTGTGCCATGCATACTTTACAAGAATAAGAATCTTTATTGTCACAAGTCAGCTTACATTAATACTGCAATGAAGTTACTGTGAAAAGCTCCTAGTTGCCACATTCCGGCGCCTGTTCGGGTGCACAGAGGAAGAATTAAAAATGTCTAAATTATCGAACAGCATGGGCGGGAGTCTCCGATCCTGCGCTGGGTTGGAGAATCGCTGGGGGGGGGGGCACGAATACCGCCACGCCGGGCCACTGATTGTCCGGCCACCAGAGAATCGGCGGCGCAATCGGCATGGCGCTGGTCAGGCCGCCCCGGCGATTCTCCACACTCAGCAGGCATTGCGCCTGCCGGTGTCGTTCGCGTGTGGTCCTACCCGGTGGGACCTCGCCATTCTGGCTGCGGGGGACGTCCTGGGGGTGGGGGGAAGGGGGGGGGGAGGGGGATCTGACTCCAGGGGGAGCTTCCACGGTGGCCAGGCCCGCGATCGGGGGCTACCGATTGGCGGGCGGGCTAATTCCGAGGGGGGGGGGGCGCTATGTTCCTCTGCACCGGGTCCCTGTCAGTCTCCGCCATGTTGCGAGAGGACCGTCACGGACCCACGCCTGTCTTGCTGGGGCCCGTATCGGCAGCTGGAGCTGCGTGAAGCACTCCAGTACCGTGTGGGTTGGGGGAAAATTGCTGCTCCTAGCGGCTAGATGACGGAGAATTCCGCCCCATGTCATTTGCAACATGGAAACCAGAGCATCCAGAGTAAACACACACAGACATGGGAAGAACTTATAGTCCCCGCACAGACAGTGACCCAAACCGGGAATCGAACCTGAAATCCTGTCACTGTGAAGCCATAATGCTAACCACTATGCTACCGTGCTGCTCATGGAAGCCAATTAATACAAAGGTGCCCAAACATACAAAATTGATGGGCAGGAAAAGACCAGCTGATCTGTCAAGCCTGCCTCCACACACCATGATGACTAAATCACCTTGAGTATACACTTCATACCTTCCCCTTCCCCCCCCCCACTCACTATAGCCATGTGGTCTATAATAGTTAACCTAGTGAGGTCTATAAACGTCCTCACTTGCTGCTCACTGTTTTGAGTGTTTTGTGCTGTATTTGAATGAAGGGTTAGCTCTTCAACATTTTATATCATCCACCTGCATGCAGGAGGCGACCAGTGCCTTTGGTGTCACAATATCCTCAAATATGAGAAATCTTTCATTGTTGTACTTTCTTGAACAACACATTTACTGAAGCTGCACTAAATATGGGGGTCTGACGATTCAGCACATTTGTTTGCGTTGCGCTGCAGTTGAAGGGAAAGGGATACAAGAGTGAAAAAAAAGCAGGCACCATTGAATTTGCCACTTAGCTAATAGTGAATTTACAAACAGTGGCATTCCTACATCAAGTTAATCCACTTATATTATGAAAAAGTTTCACCATGTCATCCGTCCGCCAGCCCAATGTTTCCATCCCCTACCTGGCCTGACATCCAAACTGGAAAATCCATATCATGCTCACAGGAAAAAGATGCCAACAATTCAGCATGAAGTACAGTCGGTGTAGAATCCAACAGGCGAGAGACACTCATAGGATGCAAAAAAAGCGGTTTATTCAGATACACTACAAAAATCTCATGCCCCAAAGCATCACCCTCCACCCAGGAGACGGGATTCTCCGACCCCCCGCCGGGTCGGAGAATCGCTGGGGGCCGGCGTCAATCCCACCCCGCCGTGTCCCGAATTTTCGCCACCAGAGATTCAGCGGGGGCGGGAATCGCGCCGCACCGGTCGGCGGCCCCACCCCGGCGATTCTCCGGCCCGCGATGGGCCGAAGTCCTGCCGCTGTCAACCCTCTCCCGCCGGTGTGGATCAAACCACCTACCTTACTGGCGGGAGCAGGCAACGCGGGCAGGCTCTGGGGTCCTGTGGGGGGGGGCGATCTGACCCCGGGGGGGTGCCCCCACGGTGGCCTGGCCCCCATTTGGGGCCCACTGATCGGCGGGCGGGCCTGTGCCATGGGGGCACCCTTTTCCTTCTGCCTTCGCATTGGTCTTCACCATGGCGGAGGCGGAAGTGACCCCCTCCCCTGTGCATGCACGGGGATGACGTCAGTACCCACTGACGCTCCGGCACATGCGCGGACTTACGCCGGCCGGCGAAGTCATTTTGGCCCCGGCTAGCATGGCGCGAAAGGACGACCACGCCAGCCAGCAGAGCACCAACCACTCCAGCGCGGGCCTAGCCCCTCAAGGTGAGGGCTTGGCTTCGAAATGTGCAGAGACTTCCACACCTTTGGGGCAGCCCGATGCCAGAGTGGTTTACGCCACTCCATCACGCCGGGACACCCCGCCCCGCCAGGTCAGGGAGAATCCCGGCCCGGCTCTTATTTTTATACTGTGCAGTCTTACCGACTGAGGGGAAACTCCACCACCCCCCCCGCCCCTCCCCCCCCAATTAGTAGGGGAGTTCTTACTCGTTATGATTTAATTGGAATCGGATGGTGCACACTCCCTTACTTCCCAGGAGGTCATAACACCAGGCCCACTCCATTGATCAAATGAGCACTTCTATGGCTATTAGGATGGCTGCTAAACAATGAGAAAAGTCAGACAGATGTAGTTGTGGGAGCCCTCCTGGATTCAAATCAAGTCCATGTATTTTCAGTTGAGAAAGTGCCTGTATCTGACTATTGCTTCAATCTTTGGTATGCTTAATGAATGCCTAAATGAATAAATACACTTGCACTTCCCCATGAATCCTACTCCTTTTGACAAAAGTAGACAATTAAAAAAGACAAATATTGAAAACGTTGTCATGTTAATGTTGTGACTGCTATAGTGAAATAAAGGCACCAATTTCACAGAAAGGACAGTGCAAACACACTGTGGGTTCATTTATTAATTCTAGATATATACATGGACAGAAAGCCTGAGGAGGAACTGCAGAGCTGTGTTCTGCTCCAAGCCGAATTGAAACTGAGGCTGCATCACATGACTCACTTACCTTAAAATGATGACATGTATCCATGAAAGGTACATCACAACAATTAGTATATAAACTGAACTGCAGTGATGCATGGTAAATGTCCGATATTATATCCTGATCAACTCTAAATTAGAGGAGTAAAATTGGCTGAAAGTGCTTATTTCATCTATTTTTATTTGAGATAGTAGGTCAGAATATTGAATACATCAACTGTCTGTCCCTCATTTACTGGGTACAAAACCACATTGGAAATGCTTTTCAAATGGCAGTTAAAACGAGTGGCATGTGCAGTGCTCATGTATAATGCTGTTTATAACAATTAAAGCATATTATGTAATTCTTGATAATTAATTGCCACATTAATAGTGAATTACAGTTGAGGTACTTTGTACAATTTCATCCTTTCCTTTAATTTTGCTTAAAATACAGCAGAGGACATTATTGAGTTTGTTGCCTTTAGAGAGCTACTAAATCTCCTGGGAAGCTGAATCTCCATTAGTAGAATTACAATCATAAATCCGGAGAGTGTTCAGCATCAATTGTAAAAACAAATTCAGCTCCCTCGCCCTCTCATCTTTCAAAGACATGACTTCCAGAAACCACGTTACCTATTGCTGTTCAAGCAAACTTTCACAAGATCATCAAAATAGGCATCATTGCTGTTATTCATTATTTTGAATCTGTGCTTGGAACGTCATATATTCTTAGTATTTAAAATCCCTCCTTAAGTAGCCTCCATTTGATTTTTGAAAAATATGAAAATTAAACTGGTTTCTAATCATGACATTTTGTCTTTATCCCTGTTGTGTAATATATCATCTGATTCAATTGTTATAATACATGCAAGCAATATTTCTTGATGACATTTTACCATCAGTACGCAACATTTGATTGCACTCTGCATCACACAACCAGCTCCAGGGATCTCGCTGAGTGTGGGGTTTCAAGTAACTGCAGCACTCTAGTGGGGCTGGAATTTAAGTGGGGTAAAGTGATGTCAGTTTTTCCTCCCATTGAGTTTCATGCTGTGTTCCTGCCAGAGATCCGATTGGTAACAGCCCACACTAAATTGATATGGCAGGCAGCCTTTGGCTTCAACCTTCCCAACCATCTGGCACGGAGTGGAGACCTTGGCACCTTTGGCTACTAGCCTGATTTACTCCCATATTTACAGCGTGTTTCTTAGTGTGAAGATTGTGAAGCAAAATCATGAACCACTCCTTAATTTATATACACAGAGAATAAAGCAGAAACTTAGGAACATAGGAATTAGGAGCAGAAGTAGGCACTTCAACCCTTCAAGCCTGCTCCGCCATTGAATCTGAACTCTTCCTTACCTCAAATCCAACTCCCTACTATCTCCCCATATCCCTTTAGCCCATTTTAAAAAGTCAGAAATATATCTATCTCCCTCCTGAAACCATTTAATGATTCGGACTCCACCGGACTATGGGGTAGGGAATCCCACAAATTCACCATCCTCTGCGAGAAATAGTGCCTCCTCATCTGAGCTTTAAATCTACCAGCCTGTAACCTTCGGTTTTCTTTTGTGTTTGTTGTTAAAATCTACTGAAATTTCCAAAATATTTGATCTGTTAAATTTAATATGTCGGCAATAACAATGCTCATTTAAAATGGAACTCATTTTCAATTGCTGTTCATTGTATCAATTCTGTTCCATTCAGTCTTGACTTTAATTACAAGTTTCTTTTCAGACATGGGGGGGGGCAGGATTCTCCAAAATGGAGGCGTAGTGGCCGCGCTGTCGTGAACAGCGTCGCATTTCACGACGGTGCGAAATGGGCGCGGGCACTACCGATTCTGGCCCCTATAGGGGGCCGCTCCAGCCTCCCTTCCCGGTGCCAACTGAGCGCCGCGCCAACCCGCGCATGCGCGGGGGACTTACTCATCGTGCCGGCCCCGACGCAACATGGTGATGGGGTTCACGGGCCAGCCACGTAACAAAATAGGGCTGGGGCTGGAGAGGCTGGCCCGCCGATTGGTGGGCCCCCGATCGCAGGTCAGACCCCATCGGAGCCCCCTCCAGTGAAGGAGAGCCCCCCGACAGGCCACCCCCCGACCCTATGCGCAGAGTTCCCATCGGCTGCAAGCAGGCATGGACGGCGCCGGCAGGACTCTGCCGTTTCCGCGCGGCCGTTCAGCCCATCAAGGCTGGAGAATCGGCGGCCCGGCTGCGGACAGCAGCCCGCGACCGACGCTGCGCCAAACGCGCCGGCGCAAATGGCACCAATTCTCCGCTCCTCGGAGAATCACGTGTCTGCATCGGGGTGGCGTGGCGTGGTTGCGTCGATCTCCGGCCCAGGGCTCGGAGAATCCTGCCCGGGGAGTGTGAAGATACTGTTGTTTCACTTGGCACACATAGTGGCGCACAAGGCAGAATTTCATCTGTTCTCACGATAGGTTTTTACCTGTAATAGGTCGCTAGCCATCAACAGAGTTTTCTAACTTGACCGTTGACACTCCACACCAAGCAAGGCTGACTAGGAGTTTCTCCCACTCCGAGCACCTGCCGTTGGTGTGTTGGAAGAATTTTTCAGCTTGGTACTCGACCTGTTGGTCGTGGCATGAACACACGTTCCTTGGCCATTAAAATAGAAGTGTTAGAGTGGGATTCGAACCCGGAGCTTTTGGCTCAGAGGCAGGGATGTTACCCATGTTGCCACAAGACTTCCTCAGGACATGAAGAGGGGGGGCAGATAATTTGGTCAGCTTATGTACACCTTCTGAAAGGTTTTATTGTTTCTTTATCCCCAATACCTCAATGAAATACCTTATTTGCTTTCTTGTATACACCTGAAATGCATTAGCCAGAAATAAATTATAATGTTTGGTTAATCTTGACCAATTGCAGAAGTATTGGAAAACAAGGAAACAAGTGAATAAATTTGTGTAATCATTTCATTCTCCTTCTTTCGATTAAAAGATCCAGAGACACAGAGAAAAAGAACTGTTCAGAATATTGTAGATCTTCGCCAGAACCTGGAAGACACCATGTCTAGCCTGAGGGGATCTCAGATAACCCACAGGTATGTGTTAAATTTGTCTTGACAAATATGTTATCAAAAAAAAAGAAAATTGTGTTGTGTGTGTTGCTGTCTGATTGTACTTATTTTTGACTTCCTCACCAAGGTTAGTAACGCTTACAAATTGGTACTATATTACCAGAGGGTCAAGGTAAATATTTGCCAAAGTTTATTTTCATAACACATGTTTCCTTCAGATATTTCAATCCCAAATCATGCATGACCACATACTGGATGATGAGAGACCAAGGCATATTTTATTTCCTTTTTTAAAAAATATTTTTATTGAACATTTTTAATGAATACAGAGCAATAAACTAAAGAAAACACACCCTTAAACAAAGACACTAACCCCCTCCCCCAACAGCTGATGGTGATTGGCTCTTTATAAAACATAATGAAAGGACACCATCTTTCATACCTCTATGCTCGATTCCTGGCTCGGGTCATTGTGCGGAATCTGCATATTCTCCCCATGTCAGCATGGGTTTCCTCCGGGTGCTCCAGTTTCCTCCCACAGTCGAAAGATGTGCAGGTTAGGTAGATTGGCCATGATAAATTGCTCAGTGTCCAAAAAATAATGGTTAATTGTATCTTAGCTGGGGTTACTGGGTTACAGGGATAGGGTGGGCTGATGTAGGGTGCTCTTTCCAAGGGCCAGTGCAGAGTTGATGGGCCTTCTTTTGCACTGTACATTCTATCTAATTCCATCCCCGATTCCTCTCCCTCCCCGATTTGACCTTGGGATGCAGTACCCTCTGCCATTTTCCTCCCGTAAATTCCTGAGGTGCTCCCATCCTCCATCCCCGTGGGCAGCATGGTAGCATTGTGGATAGCACAATTGCTTCACAGCTCCAGGGTCCCAGGTTCGATTCCGGCTAGGGTCATGTCTGTGCAGAGTCTGCACATCCTCCCCGTGTGTGCGTGGGTTTCCTCCGGGTGCTCCGGTTTCCTCCCACAGTCCAAAAATGTGCAGGTTAGGTCGATTGGCGATAATAAATTGCCCTTAGTTTCCAAAATTGCCCTTAGTGTTGGGTGGGGTTACTACGTTATGGGGATAGGTCGGAGGTGTTGACCTTGGGTAGGGTGCTCTTTCCAAGAGCCAGTGCAGACTCGATGGGCCGTATGGCCTCCTTCTGCACTGTAAATTCTATGATCTATGAGAACCCTCTGCAACAATGAGACAGATGGCACTACCAGAAATGACGAGAAGACCTTCCTCACAAAGTTCCTCACCTGCAGATACCAAAAGTCCTCCGACTGTGAAAGGTCAAATTTCCTGATAGCTCCTCTAGACTTGCAAATCGCCCCTCCAGGTACAAGTCCCCCAAAACCTTCCACCCCCTTATTCTCCCAGCCTTTACCTGGCATCCAATCATGCCGGCTCAAACATGTGGTTCTGATAGATCGGCGCCAGCTTTGACATCCTACATAATTTTAAATGCTGCCGGAATAGCCGCCATATTTTCAACATCGCGACCACCACTGGGTTACCCAAAAACTTTCCTGGAGAGAATGCAAGCAGGGCAGTCCCTAGCACCCGCAACCCCGATCCCCGACATGAACCCAATTCCAACCTCACCCAAATTGCCTCCTGGTCCCCATAACAGTTCAACACCTTCTCCACATTCGCGACCCAATAATAAAAGATCAGGCTTGGCAACGAGCCCCAGATTGCCAGTCCTTCTGCAGGACTGTGTGCCGAATCCTAGCAACCTTACCTACCCAAATAAAGGACAAAATCAGTCTCTCTATTACCACAAAAAACCGCTTTTGGCAAAATCAAACGGCAACCATTGGAATAGGAACAGGTACCGTGGAAGAATGTTCACCTTGCAGCCTGCACTCAGCCTGCCAAGGACAGAGGGAGGCTATGCCACCTCTGTAGGTCAGCCTTAACCCTACCCACCAGACTTGTATAGTTTAATTTTTGTAGCGAGTCCAATCCCACGTTACCTGCACCCGTATGTACAGAGTGGGGAGGACAATTACAGTCAGAATGAACCTCAAGCGAGAGGCGGCACAGTGGCACGGTAGTTAGCAGTACTGCCTCACAGTGCCAGGGTCCCGGGTCCAATTCCAACCTTGGGTGATTGTGGGGAGTTTGCACTTCCTCCCCGTGTCTGCGTGGGTTTCCTCCGGGTGCACTGGTTTCCTCACACAGTCCAAAGATATGCAGGTTGGATGGATTGGCCATGCTAAATTGCCCCTTAGTGTCCAAAATGTTAGGTGGGGTTACTAGGTTACGGGGACAGGGTGGAGGTGTGGGCTTAATAAGGTGCTCTTTCCAAGGGCTGGTGCAGAGTCAATGGGCCGAATGGCCTCCTACTGCACTGTAAATTCTATGATGTACAGTAATAAGTCATCAGCATACAGGGACACGCTGTGCTCCATCTCCCCTCCCCCACCACCCCACCCCCCTCCCCATCACTATCCCCTGCCACCCCCCAAATTCTTCAATGCGATTGCTAAAGGCACAATCAACAACGCAAATAAGAGAGGCGACAGAGGGCACACCAACCTTGTTCACCTCATACTATTTGTGCAAACACAACGTTAGGTTCCCTGTACAACAACTTCACCCACGACACAAACCTGGGCCCAATCCCAAACCTCGCCAACAGCGCACACAAATAGTTCCACTTTACCCTGTCGAAGGTGTTTTCTGCATCCAGCTCCACAATGACCTCCTGCAACACCTCCTCCGGCGGGGAAAGAACCACAGTTAACAGACGCTGCACATTAGTGGACAACTACCTACCCTTCACAAAACCTGTTTGATCCACCCCAACAATGCTCGGGAGGCATTCCTCCAATCTGAGCACCAGCACCTTCACCAGGATCTTAGCATCGACATTCAATCTTGTCACAAGTAGGCTTACATTTACACTGCAATGAAGTGAAAAGCCCCCAGTCACCACACTTCGGTGCCTGTTTGGGTACAATGAGGGAGAATTCAGAATGTCCAAATCACCTAACAGCGCATCTTTCGGGATGTGGGAGGAAACTGGAGCACCCGGAGGAAACCCACGCAAGACCACATCCAAGCTGGCACCTAGCCCCACCCATCAGATGGGACAAAGAACACACCTCAGTCACTGCCAGCAACCTACCCCTCCCTCCATCCCCTACCTCAAAAAACCCTGAATTGCTTCCTCTGGAAACTACTACTTTCTCCATCATCCCCATCCTCCCACCATTCACACCTTCTCTGCGCACCAAAACCTGCACAAACAGGATTGGCAGGCAGCAACCCCTCCCTCACCATAGTCCTGTTCATGAGCGATCTGCAGTTTACCAGCAGGGTAGCACCTTTGCAAGAGTTCGCCTCACTTAATAACCAACAAAAACCCTCTACACCCACCTTGTACCTTGAAAGCCTATTCCACACCGCCCTTACATTCCATTTTCATATACCCATACCAACCCCTAAAACAACAAAAGACAAAGGAGAGAAGCAACCTCATTTTCTATGAATACTCCCAAAATACTTTTCAATTAACAATTCACAATACCATAGTACAAAATAAATAACAAAACACAAATAAAATAACAAAAATACAAGACACATAACCCTTTCTAAAAGAAATCCCACTTCCACCATTTTGAGTTCTGTCCAAGTTCCTCTGCCTTCATGAACGACTTCGCCATCTCAAAGAAGTGATCCCTAGAGTTGTGCGTGACCCTCTGCTGGGTAGACCACTCCAAAATGCACTCCGCTTTTGTAGAGAGCTGCCTTTGTGCTATTGAATGCCCCCCGCCTTCTCACCAGCTCCACCGTGACATCCTGGTATATCCAAATACCACTACCTTCCCACCTCACCTCATGGTTCTGCTTAGCCCATTGCAGCAACATCTCCTTCATCTGGTAGCTGTGAAAGCAGATTATCACATCTCTAGGTAGCCCGTTAGCCGTTGGCATTGGCAAGAGCGACCAATGTGCCTTATCCAGCTTGATGGGGGAAGATTCAGCTCCCTCCCCCAACATTTTCCCAAATATTGTTGAAAAGTATTCCATCAGTACCGGGCCCTCCACACCCTCAGGCAGCTGACGATCCGCAAATTCAGCCGTCGGGACCAGTTTTCCAGGTCCTTGACCTTTGTTGTCAGTCCCTTTATTCCTGTCTTGCACCTTCAACAGCTCGACCTCCAGAAATGCGAGCTGGTCACTGTACCTCAACAGAGCCACCTCCACCCCCTTCAACACCTCGCCATGCTCCCGCACAGTCTCCAATGTGCTTCCAACCTCTTCCTTTATCAGGTCCAACGAGTCCTCCACCGAACGCCTTAAACCGTCCAGCATTTCCCTCCCAAGCCGCTCAAAACGTTTACTGAACTGAGTTTCAATCTCAGCCACCATCACTTCCGCCAGCGAATCCATCATTACTAAAGCAGCCCCACCCGGAGCCCACCGCTGGCATCTTTCCTCCCACAGCCCTCCTCACTGAATTCTACCCTGCCGGCGGAAACACTCTCGCCCTTCTTCAAAATATTCCTTTTGTCCTTAGACATATTCTAGTAACCAACTTTCAATTGGGACAGTTTTCCATGTGAGTTCTCCACAAAAAACAGGTGAAAAAGGCCAAAAACCAAGGACTCTGGCGGGAGCACCCCAATGTGCGGCCTCCTCTTATATGCCGCCACCTGAAATTCCTGGCATATTTAATTTCCTTAAGCTTTAAAAAACCTTCACACAACAATGGTGAAATGTTCACTGTTTGTCAGTAAATCCACTTGGGAAGCAATGAAGAACTGTCTGTTTGTCTTTGGAAAATGCATGTGCCGAATTGATTTATTCTCTATTTGGTTAATTCAAAGCTGCCATATTGCTATATTTACTTGTTGTCACCTTGTTATTATGTGTGTCTCTGACTGTGATCATAGATCATGGACGGGATTTTCTGCAGTTTGCTGTGTGTTTTGCAGCAGTTGAGGTAGCCTGTCATTGGCTGGTGGCGGGATCTTCTCAACCTGCCATTGTCAATGGGGTTTCCCGTTAAAGGCATCCCTCACCGCCAGGAAATCCACAGCATGGCCACGGACTCTCCTATTTTTAATAGATTACTAGGTTCACCAGCTAGAAAAGCAGGATTAACTCCACAGAATTGGAGAAGAGGTAAGAGGTTAACTAATGCACATTGCACAAAGGCATAAGAGCTGCCCTTCCACACGTTACAACTTGTTCTGCTACATCTGACAATATTACCTCATGGCAACACTGCTACATCATACCTCCCTAACTTAGTAGACTATCTTTCGCATCTGAGCAGGATGCAACAAGGTGGGATCTTCATTAGTTCAAACAAAGGACTGTCAACTGAAATAGCTAGTGTGTATGTTTAATCTCCAAACACCACAAACCAGTTCCTTTATTATTTACCAATGATATTATCAAGTTTTGCTTTCTCAAGCAGCCTCACTGACACATAAAGGTGTCATTTTTAGTGAACAAACTTAAGGTTTTCGTCACATGGAGATATTTATTTTGCTAACATTCAATTACCAACATCAGTGGCTAAGAAGCCCCATTCCACTTCATGCATGTTTACAGCTTTACTGACTGATTCAGTCCAGTTTGTGACAAAATCTTTGCATGGGAAATGTGCTAAATAACTATGGAGGTGAAGTGATTTAAAATGACTATTATTCGCTGAATCTCTTTGTGCCTGCATTCAGAAGGAATGTACATGAGCATCACAAACATTAAATCATTTGCAGTCTGAATGATTGCGGTATCCTCTTGCTGTCATGCACTGTCAACTGCCGAAAGCTTCTTATAATAGCATCACATGCCATAATTTCTTTGCAGAAGCAATAAAAAGTGATCTTTCAGCTTTTTTCAATGTTCTTGCATATTAATCTCCATGCAGAATGCTTTTAGACAGAAGTAGGCTGTGCTCATGTTGTAATAAATGGATTTGCATGTGAGAGATGTTCTGCTGCTGTCTCATATTGATTTGGTCAGTGCGAGGATAATTGGAGTCTGATTTGTTGGTCATGGGAACCGGCTTTGTATGAGGCTCTGGGAGTAAGCTGCCTGTGCTCCAATATGACTAAATCTGTGCCATACCCCATTAATTTCCAAACACAAACTGATCATCCCATTGATTAAAAAAGCTAGGTAGATACTTAAATATATTAAATTATTATATTTTGGGCTGTTCATTGGGTGCTGGTCAATCTCAGTAGACTTTGGCTCGACTATGTTGCAGGGTAAGAAAGGGAACACCATTCCAATTCATTCAACGATCATTGTCATAACTCGCATATGGAGAATTGTGGAAACAAGCATTAGAATACAACAGACCCCTGTGCAACTGTTCTCATAGTCATAGAGCCATTGGGTATTACAGCACAGAAAGAAGCCCTTTGGCACATCGTGTCTGTGCTGGCCACCAAGTGCCTGTCTATTCCAGCTCTAGGTCCACAGCCTTGTAAGCTATGGCATTTCAAGCGGTCATCTAAATGCTTCTCAAATGTTGTGAGAGTTCCCATCTCTCTTTCAGGCAGTGAGATCCTGATTCCCACTACCTTCTGGGTGAAAAAGTTTTTCCTCAAATCCTCTCTAAATCTCCTGCCCATTACCTTAAATCTATGCCCTGTGGTTATTCGCCCTCAACAAAGGAAGAAAGTTTACTCCTATCTACCCTATCTATGTCCTTCTACCTAAAAATCTAGAGCAGGACTTCCGGTTGCGGCTATGACTAGCTAAGCCGCACATTTGGAAGCTCCTGCAACAAAGGTGTTTTTGGGCCAATTGGAGGGCCCCAACGGCGCTGAAAAAACGAATCCCGGTGGGGGAAGGTCCCCTGAGGAGAACTAGACCGATTTTATGGTCGGTACCCGGAGTGGAGCGGCAAGAAAAACGGCAGCAGCTCCCCAAAAAAAGCGGGGGAAGAAAATCAAAATGGCGGCCGGCGGTGCACCGGAGGAGTGGAAGAAATGGGCGGAGGAGCAGCAGGCCGCTCTCCTCCGTTTTTTCACGGAGATGAAAGTGGAACTCTTAGAGTCCATGAACGCGACGGCCACCAGGTTGGTGGGAGCCCAGGCGATCCAAGAGGCGTCGATTAAAGATCTGCAGCAGGAGATGGCCGCGAGGGAGGAGGAGGCCACAGTCATCGGGGCAAAGGTGGAGGTGCACGAGGCACTCCACATGAAGTGGCAGAGCCGCTTCGAGGAGCTGGACACTCGGATGAGGAGGAAAAATTTGAGGATCCTGGGCCTGGAAGAAGGCCTGGAGGGGTCGGATCTCCCGGGATATGTGGCGGAGATGTTGAGCTCCCTGATGGGGGAAGGGGCCGGTCCGGCGCCCCTGGAATTGGAAGAGGCATACCGGGTCATGGCCAGGAGGCCTAGGGCAAACGAGCCCCCGAGGGCGGTGCTGGTGCGGTTCCAGCGGCTAAGTGATCGAGAGAAAGTCCTGAGGTGGGCTAAAAGGGAGAAAAGCAGCAAGTGGCAGAACTCGACGGTAAGGGTGTACCAGGACTGGAGTGCGGAGGTGGCAAAGCGGCGGGCCCGGTACAACCGGACAAAGGCGGTGCTACACGCGAAAAAGATCAAATTTGGAATGTTGCAACCGGCGCGCTTGTGGGTCACCTACAAGGACCAACATCATTATTTCGAGTCCCCAGAGGAGGCCTGGACCTTTGTACAAGAGGAAAAGTTGGACACGAACTAAAACCTGGGAGCACCGGCGGTCGTAGCCGCCGGGGGACTCTTGATTGTGCAAGTGGCCCTTTTCTTTTTCAGGCCAGGTCGGAACTGGGTAACAGTTTCGTGGAGTGTTTGGGGTGTTTTTTCTCGAACGGTTGACTTTTCTGAATATTTTGAAGGTTTCGAGTTGTTGGGTGTTTCTGTATATTTGTACTGTTGAAATCTCTATTGTGGGTCGTTGGCTTCTTATGGGGTGTTTTTTCCCGTTTCCAATTTCCCTTAGTTATTTACCCCTCTTACCCTTTTTCTTTGGGTGCTTGGGGGGGTTTGTTTGGTTCTTTTTTTTTTTTTCTTTCTTTTCGGGTTATGGTTATCTGCGGTTATTTATACTGTTTGATGGAGGGTGATGGTTGGGCACACTGTTAGTTGATAGTTAGTTAATTAATTTGTTATTTAAGTATGTAGTTAAGTATTTATGTATTTAGTTGCCATTGGGTATTTGTATCTATATCGTTAAGTTGGGGAGACGGGACGGGGGGGAGCGGGTTGATTATGCGGGTCTTTCTCGGGGGTGTTAAGGGGATCTTTCACGGGCGCAGATGGGGTGAACCGGGAGGAGTCGGAATGTGGCAGGAGCAGCCGGGTCAGCGGAGACCAGCTGACTCTCGGGAGTACGATGTGGGGTACATCGCGGCTAGGAGGGGTCCTAGCCAGGGGGGGGGGGGGGGGGGGGGGGAAGGGGGGGGGGACGGGGGGGGGACACCGGGTTGCTGCTAGAAAGACCAGGGACGAGAAGGGGAGAGCCGGGGGGGGTGGGGGGGGGGGGGGGCCATCGCTATGGGAAGCGGGTCAGAAAAGAAGGGATGACCCGGGGCGAGCAAGGGACAAGACATGGCTAATCGACAGGGAGTAGGGACGGGTCGCTCTGCGACCCGATTGATCACGTGGAACGTAAGGGGGCTGAATGGGCCGGTCAAAAGATCAAGGGTCTTCTCACACCTGAAGGGACTGAAGGCTGATGTAGCAATGCTGCAGGAGACTCATTTGAGGGTAGCAGATCAGGTCCGCCTGAGAAGGGGGTGGGTGGGACAGGTGTTCCACTCAGGCTTGGATATCAAGAACCGGGGGGTGGCGATTTTGGTGGGAAAGAGAGTGTCGTTTGTGGCGGCAGAGGTGGTGGCAGACAAGGAGGGCAGGTACGTGATGGTGAGGGGTAGGCTGCAGGGAGAGAGTGTGGTACTGGTAAATGTGTATGCCCCGAACTGGGACGACGCGGGTTTTATGAGGCGCCTGCTGGGCCTCATCCCGGGACTGGAGGCAGGGGGCCTGATCATGGGAGGGGACTTTAATACGGTGTTAGACCCTGGGCTGGATAGATCGAGTTCCAGGACGAATAGGAGGCCGGCAGCGGCAGAGGTGTTAAGGGGGTTCATGGAGCAGATGGGAGGGGTAGACCCATGGAGATTTGGTAGGCCTAGGGCGAGGGAGTATTCTTTTTTCTCCCACGTCCACAGAGTGTACTCTAGGATCGATTTTTTCGTATTGAACAGGGGGCTGATACCGAGAGTGCAGGACACGGAGTACTCGGCCATTGCGATATCGGACCATGCACCACATTGGGTGGACGTGGACATGGGGGAGGCGCGGGACCAACGCCCGTTGTGGCGCCTGGATGTAGGGCTGTTGGCGGACGAAGAGGTGTGCAGAAGGGTGAGAACGGGCATTGAGAACTATCTGGGTACGAATGACACAGGTGAGGTGCAGGTGGGGACGGTCTGGGAGGCCTTGAAAGCAGTGATTAGAGGAGAGCTGATCTCCATAAGGGCACACAGAGAGAGGAAGGAGAGGCAGGAAAGGGAGAGGCTGGTGGGGGAGCTCCTAGAAGTAGATAGGAAATATGCGGCGGCGCCAGAGGAGGGGCTATTAAGGGAGCGGCGTAGCTTGCAGGCCAGGTTCGACCTACTGACCACTAGGAAGGCGGAAATGCAGTGGAGAAGGGCGCAGGGTGCGGCGTATGAGTACGGGGAAAAGGCGAGCAGGATGCTGGCACACCAGCTTCGTAAGCGAGATGCAGCCAGAGAGATTGGGGGAGTGAGAGAGAGGGGTGGGGATGTAGTGCAGAAGGGGCAAGAGGTGAATAGGGTCTTTAGGGACTTCTATAGGGAATTGTATAGGTCTGAACCGCCGAAGAGGAGAGGGGGAATGAAGAACTTTCTCGACAAATTGGGGTTCCCAAAGGTACAGGAGGAGCTGGTGGAAGGGTTGGGGGCGCCGATAGAGCTGCAGGAGCTAATTAAAGGGATAGGCCAGATGCAGGCGGGGAAGGCGCCGGGGCCGGATGGGTTCCCGGTGGAGTTTTACAGGAAATTTGTGGACTTGGTGGGTCCAGTGCTGGTGCGAGCCTTCAATGAGGCGCGCGAGGGGGGGGTTCTGCCTCCAACAATGTCGCAGGCCCTGATCTCCTTGATTTTGAAGCGGGACAAGGACCCGGTCCAGTGCGGGTCCTACAGGCCTATCTCCCTCTTAAATGTAGATGCCAAGCTGTTAGCAAAGGTCCTGGCAACCAGGATAGAGGACTGTGTGCCAGGGGTAGTCCATGAAGACCAGACGGGGTTCGTGAAGGGACGCCAACTTAACACAAATGTCCGGAGATTGTTAAATGTGATTATGATGCCAGCAGTGGAAGGGGAGGCGGAGATAGTGGTAGCGCTGGACGCGGAGAAGGCATTTGACAGGGTGGAGTGGGAATACTTGTGGGAGACGTTGGAAAGGTTTGGGTTTGGGGAGGGATTTATCAAGTGGGTAAAACTGCTCTATTCAGCTCCGATGGCAAGTGTGGTAACAAACGGGAGGAGGTCAGAATATTTTGGGCTCCATCGAGGTACTAGGCAGGGATGTCCCCTATCTCCCTTACTCTTTGCATTAGCGATTGAGCCGTTGGCGATGGCACTGAGGGGTTCAGGGAGGTGGAGAGGACTGACAAGGGGAGGGGAGGAACATCGGGTCTCGCTCTATGCGGATGATTTGTTGTTGTATGTGGCAGACCCGGAGGGGGGAATGCCGGAGGTAATGGGGATACTAGCGGAGTTCGGGGACTTTTCGGGATATAAATTAAATCTGGGGAAAAGTGAGGTCTTTGTAATACACCCGGGAGACCAAGGGGAGGGAATTGGGAGGCTCCCCTTCAAAAGAGCAGTTAAAAGTTTTAGGTATTTGGGGGTGCAGGTGGCAAAGAACTGGGGGACCCTACACAAGTTGAACTTTTCCAGACTGGTGGAGCAGATGGAGGAGGAGTTTAAGAGGTGGGACATGGTGCCGCTGTCGCTAGCAGGGAGGGTGCAGTCAGTTAAAATGACGGTCCTCCCGAGGTTCTTGTTTTTGTTCCAGTGTCTGCCCATCTTCCTCCCCAGGGCCTTTTTCAAGAAGGTAACGAGTAGTATCATGGGGTATGTGTGGGCACATGGCACCCCGAGAGTTAGAAGGGTCTTTTTGGAGCGGAGTAGGGATAGTGGAGGGCTGGCGTTACCCAACCTTTCAGGATATTACTGGGCGGCAAATACATCGATGGTACGAAAGTGGATGATGGAAGGGGAGGGGGCAGCCTGGAAGCGCATGGAGAGGGCGTCCTGCGGCAACATAAGCTTAGGGGCACTGGTAACGGCACCATGGCCGCTCCCTCCCACGAGGTATACCACGAGCCCGGTGGTGGCGGCCACCCTCAAGATCTGGGGGCAGTGGAGGCGACACAGGGGGGAAGTGGGAGGTCTGATAGGGGCACCACTAAGAGGGAACCACAGATTTGCGCCGGGAAACACAGGAGGGGGATTCCAGAGCTGGCAGAGGGCGGGTATTAGACAACTGAGGGACTTGTTTATAGAGGGGAGGTTTGCGAGCCTGGGAGAGCTGGAGGAGAAATTTGGGCTCCCCCCGGGGAACACGTTCAGGTACCTCCAAGTGAAGGCATTTGCCAGACGACAGGTAGCGGGGTTCCCCGCGCTCCCCGACAGGGGGGTGAGTGATAGGGTGCTATCAGGGGTCTGGGTCGGGGAGGGGAAGATCTCGGACATCTATAAGATTATGCAGGAGGTGGAGGAGGTACCAGTAGAGGAGCTGAAAGATAAGTGGGAGTTAGAGCTGGGGGAACAGATAGAGGACGGGACATGGGCAGACGCCCTGGAGAGGGTTAACTCGTCGTCGTCATGTGCGAGACTAAGTCTCATTCAATTTAAGGTACTGCATAGAGCCCACATGACGGGGACAAGGATGAGTCGGTTTTTCGGGGGTGAAGACAGGTGTATTAGATGTTCGGGAAGCCCTGCGAATCATGCACATATGTTTTGGGCATGTCCGGCACTGGAGGAGTTCTGGAAGGGGGTGGCAGGGACGGTGTCGAGAGTGGTGGGGTCCAGGGTCAAGCCAGGATGGGGACTTGCGATCTTCGGGGTTGGGGTGGAACCGGGGGTACAGGAGGCGAGGGAGGCTGGAATATTAGCCTTTGCGTCCTTGGTGGCTCGGAGGAGGATCCTGATTCAGTGGAGGGACGAAAGGCCTCCGAGTGTTAACACCTGGTTAAACGACATGGCAAACTTCATCCAATTGGAAAGGATCAAATTCGCCCTGAGAGGGTCGGTGCAGGGGTTTTCCAGGCGGTGGCAACCCTTCCTAGACCTCTTGGATCAGAGATAGAAACTGAGGCCATGACAGCAGCAACCCGGGAGGGGAGGGGAGGGCGGGAGGGGGGGAGGGGGGGGGGGGGGGGGGACAACGACGAAGGAAGTACGGTGGCGGCGGTGGCACGGGCAAGGCCTGCCCGAGGACGCTGCTAGAAATGATAAGTTGGTCTGACTGTCGGTTCGCCGGCGGGGGGGGGGGGGGGGGGGGGGGACGCGCGGGTAGGGGGGGGGGATTCTTTTTCTTTTTCTTGTTAAGTAGGGGGGTTTGACTTTGTTTTGTTATAATTTAAATGTAAATGTAGGGGGGGTTAAAATGTTTGTATTTTGAAAAATTCAATAAAAATTATTCTAAAAAAAAAAAAAATCTAGAGCAATAACAACTAAATGTCTTCACTGTATGAAACAAAGAGAAAAAGGAGAGGCAGCAAAAAAGAGAAATAATGTATACAGCGACCAAATCTCTCTTTGTCATGATGTATTTATTTACTCAGATTAGGGTCAATCGGCTAATAAATTCTTCAAGCAAAATTAAAATGTTATTTCACTTCACCAAATGGCTTTCAGCACATTTGTATTTGCTAGATGCGACTATAACGTTTTATATTTTCATCATAAAGTCAAATGAGGCACATCAAACCAAACACATTGGGTGAGAAATTGCAATCATTTGTGCTCATTTATGTCTGTTAGACGTGCACTTAGAGTTCTAAAATGGCAATCTCAGGCACGTTTCTGGGGTGTATTACACTGGATACTATATTGGTCAGGGCATGCATGCGTAGTGAGCAGTCATTGGAAATACGCAGAAAAACCGAACATGACGTCAGTTGATATATGCAACACAGCTTTGACACCAGCGGTGCTATTTTGAAGCTCAATGCTCCAGCAAATGCCCTCTCTAAACTTCACACAGCTGAGCATGTGTTCAGCAGTAGACAGGACCCACCACCAGCACTATTTAAAAAGATCATCAACTGCATACAGTCTTGTCGCTGTTTGATTTATTTTTTCTGGACGTTGCTTGAATTCTCCAAGTGTTTGATGCTTTCCATTGATGTTCAAAGTTGCAAAAGTCAACAAGAAACTGGTGTGGCAGATGATGGAGCATGCGCTGACTTCAAGGCTTCTGAACAAACCAGTTGTTCTCAGACATACATAAATTAGTCAGCATTCCTCTGGGAATCAAGTATAACTTGGATAATGGACAGAGTGTATACAGGGCAAGATAAGCTGTTGAAGATGGAGGAGGAGGAGGAGGCGGAGAGGAGGGCTCTTAGCAGGAGGTCACATTGCTCAAGATATGCTGGGAGCAAGTCTTCTCCTGGAGTCTCAGCAAAAAATAATATACGAGACATCTGTGCTTCAGTAAGGACATCTCATAGAATCTGACATCCTTTTGTTGTCGAGATAGCTTAAGGGGGATCAGTCGGGGGCCATCTGCATTTAATTTTTTCCTTGCCAGATGTGGAACAAGCATGCAGCTTTGCTAAGATTCCTGTCTCCCGGTGATGCAGGGTACAAGTGGCTGCATGCAGATCACTTTACAGGTGCTGCATGTCAACTCTTAGTAAGTAAGTAAGTAAAGTTGCCATAGTCCCAGATGACCATAGGCTGATTTTTCCCTTTTGAGGGGGCGAGCTGACTGGTGGTGATGAAACCTGAGGACCAACATATCTTAGGCGAGATGCAAGGTGAAATGGCACGGCCTTCATGAATAATCTTCACGAATAATCTTCATAAATAATCTTCATGAATAATAGAGTTATGTTAGCTCTATTCTTTACTTGAAGCAAAAGGTATTTCACTGTCTCACTGGCCAGCTGGTGTGTGACCCTAGGCAGTAATTCATGAAGGTCAATTTCTAATATACTGGCAGCAGACTGGATGCCGAGTATGTTTTGTGGCAGTCCACTGAGTCAACTGCATTTGAACCAACGCAGGCAACTAAAGAGTGGCTCCAGGAAAACAAGAGCTATTTGCTACCCACATGGCTGATGGGTCTGTTGGATACTCCACAGTGTGTCCTCTTGACCACTATCTCTTTGCTCGTACTTCACTGCCCATCCAGGTTCACTTCCTGACTATCTGGAGTACTGTGTATAATTTTAGTCTCCTCACTGAAGGAGCGATATATTTGCATTGGATTAGTTCAAAGAAGGTTTATAGGCTGATTCCTGGCAAGAAGGGGTTGTACTATGAGGAAAGGTTGAGCAGGTTGGGCCTGTACTCATTAGAGTTTGGATGAATGAGAGGCGATCTTATTGAAATATAGAAGATTCTGAGGGGGCTTGACGGGACAGTTTCTGAGAGGGTATTTCTCCTCGTGGAGGAATCTAGAACTAGGGGGACACAATTTCAGAATAGGGGTCACTCATGTAAGATGGAGGTGGGAAGAAGAGCAGTGGAGACTTGATCATTGAATAAATTCAATGGAATTAAAGATTATAGGGGACCAGCATGAAGGTAGAGTTAAGGCCATAATAGAACAGCCATGATCTTAATGAGAGGCAAAGCAGGTTTGTTTCTACTCCTATTTCTAATATTTTTATGTTCAATAATGGCCAGCACCATCTCCTCCATGGGGTTGGGAAACCCAGGTTCACTCCTGGTCCCCGTGAGGGTGTATGGAGCACATGCATATTCGACATAAATGCTGATTGTTTGAGATTGTTTGTAGGCAAATATTTTTCAGGCTAAACGAAGGCTCGTGGTGGAGATCCCTGGGTCAGTGTTTGGGCCCTTGCTTTTCCTAATCTATATCAATAACCTAGACCCTGGTATGCAAGGCACAATTTCAAAGTTTGCGGATGTCACCAAACTTGGAAACATTGTGCGCTGTGAGGTGGATACTGTAGAACTTCAAAAGGACTTAGACAAGTTGGTGGAATGGACAGAGAGGTGGCACATGAAGTTCAATTTGGAGAAGCATGAAGTGATTCATTTTGATCGGAAGGACATGGTAAGGTGGTATTAAAGATATTAGGGTGACACAGTGGTACAGTGGTTAGCACTGCTGCCTCACAGCACCAGGGTCCTGGGTTCAATTCTAGCCTTGGGTGACTGTCTGTGCGGAGTTTGTAGGTTCTCCCCATGTCTGTGTAGGTTTCCTCCGGATGCTCCAGTTTCCTCCCACAGTCCAAAGATGTGTAGGTTAGGTTTATTGACCATGCTAAATTGGCCCTTTGTGTTCAAACGGTTAGGTTGTATTACAGGATAGGGTGGGGTGTGCACCTCGGTAGGGTGCTCTTTCAGAGGGTTGGTGTAGACTTGTTGGGCTGAATTGCATTCTTCTGCACTGTAATGATTCTATGATTCTACGATGGGCTGAATGGCGTCCTTCTGTGCCGTAACAGTTCTGTGATTAAAAATGAGATGGAGTGACATCCCCTGGTGGAACAATGTAATAAACATTCTGAGCGATGTACCCGAATGGGGACACAATGGGTGCTGTGGCACGCAATTGGCCAGGTGTTTCCCAGTGCTTGATGCTCACACAGAGGGCAAGCACCTGGGGGCCTCCAATCCCCTGTGGGACCCTCATGAGTACAGATCCATCTGGTCCCCATTTGTGAGCACCAGCACTGAATGACATTCCTCCGAGATCTCCAATGCTTGGGAGTTAGATCCCACTCCTTGGTCAGATCTCCGGAACCCATATTATAGTGCAGATTTGCCAGAAAGTAATCCCGCCCATAATGGCGGGATTCACATCGCAACGCCTTTCGAGGTCACGTTAGATCTCGCGAGGCATGGTAAGTCGGGTAGATTCTGGAAGTGAGATCTCCCGGCATCTACCAGTCACTTTGCACTGCGTTGATATTCGGGCACAATGCAACCGGTAGATCTCGCCCTCTAACTAACTAAGCCAAAATGTCATTTCCGGGATTGCTGATATGCCCCAGTCCCCACAGAGTACAGCAGCTGTGGGAGGCCTGGAACATACCAGTGGACATGACATGCTCCCTCTGCAGAACCATCCATCCACAAACGTAGCCACGGTATGGACTTGAGTGTATATGTGCATAAATCATTCAAGGTGGCAGGACAGCTTGATAGAGCAGTTAATGAAGCGTTTGCATCCCAGGCTTTATTGAAGGAGCATGGTGTACACGAGCAAGTTATGTTGAACTTGTATAGGACATTAGTTCAGCCTCAGCTGGAGTATAGGGGGCGATTCTCCAAAATGGAGACAAAGAGTTTGTGCCGTACGGCGTGTAATGGGCACGGGGACGACCGATTCTGTCCCACACAGGGGGCCAGCATGGTGCTGGAGCGATTCACGCTGCTCTAGCCTCCCTTCCCAGCGCCAAATGGGCGCCAGGCCAACCTGCGTATGCGCGGGGGACTTCTTCAGCGCGCCGGCCCCGACTCAACATGGCATCGGGGTTTAGGGGCCAGCCACGCAATAAAGTAGGCCCGGGACGGGAGAGGCCCGGCCACCGATTGGTGGGGCCCGATTGCGGGCCATACCCCATCAGGACCGCCGCCCGGCCCATCCGGGCCGGATAATTGACGATTCCAGTGGCCCGCATCTGGCGCCGCGTCAAACGCGCCGGCGCAAATGGCGCTGATTCTCCGCACCTCGGAGAATCACGCGCCGGCGCCGGGGCGTCGTGGCATGGTTGCAGTGATTCACCAGTTCTGGGTGCTGCATATTAGGAAGGATGAAAGAGTGCAGAAAGATGACATAGTGATTCCGGGAATGAGACACTACAGTTATGAAGAAATATTGGAGAAGTTGGTATTGTTTCCTTTTGAGAAAAGAAGGACAAGGGCAGATTTGCTCAAGGTTTTCAAAATTAATTGGGGTCTGGACAGGGTAAGTACTGAGAAACAATGGGCTGGATTCCCCGTCCTCCACCACCGGGAGAAGAGCTCCCAATACGGCGGAAAAATCGATTTGGGATAACCACATGTCAGAGAATTGGTGAATTTTATGAGTGCGTCCATGATAGTTTTATGCAGTAAAATCCCCGAGAGGCAACAAAGGGCATGCCACAGTAGATTTAGCAATGAGTCATGAGCCACATTTAGTTAACAGCCTAACATTTATCTGAATGCAATCAAAATATGATCGAGTTCAACGTCCTGTCTGAAAGAAGGAAACCCAAATTCCATACATCAATCTGAAGAATGAGGGAAACCAGGGAATTATGGACCAGTTAGCCTAATATCTGTTAATGGGAAATTACTGGAGTCTGTAATTAAAGGTAGGGTGACTGAATATCTTTAAAACATTTCAGCCGATCAGAGTGTGCCAGCATGGATCTGTAAAGCCTGGTCATGACTGACGATTCCCATTTTATTTTTTGAAGTGGTGACTAAAGTATGGAGCTTGGAAATGCTTGCAGATGTTATTTATATGGACTTCTGGAATACATTTGACGAACTCCCTGATTAAAAGATAAAGTTGAAACTCGTGAATTGAAGGCAGGTTATTGACCTGGTTCAAAAATAAAAATAATGGCTGGGCAGCAAGACAGAAAGAATAAGGATAATGGACAGGTACCCTCATTGGCAGGATGTAACTCACAATGATCTACACTGTCACCTCAACTGCGGACTGTACTTATCAAAATTATAGGATAAAAAGATATACATCTGAGTTTGCCAATGACATAAAAATAAGTGTCGTTGTAAGCAGCATAGATGGAAACATAAAATTACAATTGTATTAATAGACTAAGTGTAAAACTGTGCCAAATGGATTTTCTTGAAGGCCAATATGAGGTCATCCTTGAGGTCATTTGATTGCCATACTTTGGACCTAAAATGTAAAGACAGAGAATATCTAAATGGTGAGAAGTTTTTCAAAAAAGTGAAAAAGACTTGGGGGTCCAGGTACATAGGTCATTAAAGGCCAAGGTTCTTTGATCCGTGTTAGCCCTGCCACTGCTGTCAGCGAAAATGAAGAATTTGACAATTGGCCGAAACTCCATACACTGCAGCAGGACCAGAGAGTCCTCGTGGTGGGCGAGATCGGTGAACTCCAGCCAAAACCTAGGCGCAAGTACAGAAATTAATCATGAAGGCTAATGGAATGCTAGCCTTTATATCTAGAGTGCAAGTGGATAGAAGTTACGCTACAGCCATCCAAAGCCTTTGTTGCACCACACCTGCAGTATTATGAGTAGTTCTGGACACACTAACTTCGGAGTGATATATCGGCCTTCAAGGGAGTTCAACCCTGATTTATCAGTGGAGCAATTCAACGGGATTGAAAATCTATATCCGGTTTTGGGTGTGTTTTGCGGGGTGTTTCTCAGTGGCTACAGCGTCGAGAGACCCCTCCCCCACTATTCAACGGCACTTTGCTATTTTTTCTAGCTTGGCGGAGTTTCTCTCCACTGTGGCCACACTTGAGTCATTTCCTGGCAGTGCCAAGGTATCAAGTTGACAGTACCAGGGTGCTAGGCTGGCAGTGTCAATGTGCCCAGCTTCCAGAGGAACCCCAGGGTGCCACCCTGCCCTGTCCTTGACCACACGGGATATCTAATGGCTTTGGCGACCCCCTCAGATGCCATTATGACTGAGCCAAATGGATCATTTGAATATGTAGATCTGGATCACGCCTAGTGAGGCAAGACGCGGTTAAATCCCGTGAGGTGTTTTGAATGTCGCAAATCTCATAGGAGGCCTCGTGCAAGATTCAACGGCTTCGTCCTGCCACCAATTCGGGCGTGGCGCAGCCACTGATTCGCGGCCCAGATTTATACAAAGACTAAAGGAGATGGGATTACACAAATTAGGTAGCATTTCCTGTAAGTCAGAAAATAAATGTTTGATGTTTTCAAGATAGTAAGGAGAACAGACAGAGAAAAACAATTTCTGTTGGTTTGTTGTTGAGTCCAAAAATCATTTAACAATTAGAGCTAGACCTTTCGAGAGTGAAATTGGAAAACACTTCTGTTGGGCGGCATGGTGGCGCAGTGGTTAGTACGGCTGCCTCACGGCGCCGAGGACCCAGGTTCGGTCCCAGCCCCGGGTGACTGTCAGTGTGGAGTTTGTACATTCTCCCCATGTCTGCGTGGGTCTCATCCCCACAACCCAAAGATGTGCAGGTAGGTGGATTTGCAATGCTAAATTGGCCTTAATTGGAATAATTTTAAAAAACACTTCTATACTATAATCATAGTGTGGAACTCTGTCCTGTGAATGGCAATTGATACTTGATGAATCACTAACTTTAATTATGATTTTAGTTCACCAAAGATAGTTAAAGGATACATGATAAAGACAAGTTGCAGATCAGCCATTGTACAGCAGGATAAGCTCAAGAGGCTAAAGTAATGGTTGTGGCACTAAACAGTCCAATGCTTATGGTGTTTACTGTGGTAATCTTTGTGCAGTGCTAAATTTCTTTCAAAGGCATGGATTTTCTTTGAATCACAAACACTAAACACTCTCTCAGTAAGTTTCAATCGATTTTTTTTCTACAGAGTTTTATTTTCCCTCAAAATAGACTTAATCCATACATCATTGGCAAGTTTAGAAAACAATGTTTGTCTTCCTGTGCTGATTAGTACCGTAAGATTTTATTTCATTCACCGTTGCACTGACATTACAGTAATAAAGCTACTTAAATATCTGTGGTGTTTGTTTTTAGAACTGTATCACAAGTTGAATTATAAATGGTTGTCTGCCCAATCCTGTCATCCCTATTCTCCAGTATTTTTTGTTCTCCCATTCCCTTTCTGCACTCCTTTTTTTCTATCAGATTTATCTTTTCAACACTTCCCTCCTCCTCACCGCCAGTCCAAAAAGTTTAAAAAAAATAAATTTAGAGTACCCAATTCTTTTTTGCCAATTAAGGGGCAATTTAACTTGGCCAATTCACCAACCCTGCACATCTTTGGGTTGTGGGGATGAGACCCACGCAGACATGTGGAGAATGCGCAAGCTCCACACGGACAGTGACTCAGGGCCGGGATCGAACCTGGGTCCTCGGTGCCATGAGGCAGCAGTACTAACCACTGCACCACCGTGCTGCCCCCAAAAAGTTAACTTTGAAATACTTAATTTCCTCTGCTGACTTGGTTCAACGATAGTTATTGGGTGAGTAATATTTCAAGCGAATGTTCACAGGTTATAAGCCAACTGCAAAGGCTGTTTTCTTTGTAAGGAAGTAGCAAATACAAATTCTGACATTAAAGGTGACTGCAATCAGACCCATCCCCACTGACAGAAGAATAAACTCAGTGATGATCCCTAAAGGGAAATGATAAAAACACCTGCGTCATATTAAGGGTTAAAATAATACCTGAGGGGAGAAAATTGCTCAATTTTAATTTTATTTTATATTAAACTAAGATTGATGACAGATGGTTCTATCGTGACTAAAGTAGGTATGTGCACATATATACATGTGTGTGTGTGTGTGTGTATATATATGTGTCCTTATGTATATTGTGCATATTTGAAACACAGTACACAAAGTGCTGTGTGAAATAATAGGCTACTTCATGCACCCATTTATTGCTGACTGAAATTTCAGAAGTTGCATGTAGCTAATCATAGATCATAGAATTTACAATGCAGAAGGAGGCCATTCGGCCCATTAATCATTTCTTTAAATTTTGAAGTTAATTATTTTTATATGACAGGTGAAAAGGATGCTATAATGATAATAGCTTGGTGTTTAAAATTTTCATTTAAATACATTGGATGAAAATAATTTGAAACGCATTTAACAGAAGGCTCCCAAAATGATTAACTCTTTCATTTTCTGCATCACCATTCTGAGGAACTTTGGCACCAAATTTAGTTTTCCCCATGTGCATTCAGTGGGTCAAGGAAGAAATATCAAAAGAAATCAAAAACTGATTGTTCAATAACATGAAATTTCAGTTAACAACTTGATAAATATATTAACTGAGGAATTAATTCACTTATGAAGGATAGAAAAACCTAAATTAGACTGCAAACTCTTATCTCAATGGGCTTTTAATGAAAGTTGTGAAAGAGACTTTGCTGTTTTGTTTTTCAGTGACAGTAAAATACGATTAAGACCAGCATGTGTAAAATGTTTGTTGTAGCAATTTGCAGCTGTGGTTCGGAACCCTTGAGGACACGTTGGAAGGATTTCCTCTCACTTGTGTGAGAGATGTAAACCTAAGTGTGAGATGGGTTTGTGGTAGAAAGAATACATTATAGGGAATAAAGAAGTGTTTGGTGTATACTGACCTATCACATGCTAAGAAAGACTCAATCCTGATGCAAGAGCTCTTTGCTCAAAGGGGGTATGTATTTAGCAGTGGAGAACAAGTAAGCTTGGTATAGCATTGGACTGAGAGCCCAGACATCCATTAGAGCACAGAAACACCTGAGCCACAAGGAAAGCATTGCTTGATTGGCAGTTGTGACTGTCAATTGCACAATGTTTCTTTCCACAACACAAAGAGGTTTCAGTTTCTGCCATTGATTCTTTAAAGAGTCTGGATGATTGACCCTTACTTGGTCTGGAGTGAAAAAGGAATCTTTTTAAGAGTGGTAAGTTTTCAATGACTTTTAAAAGCCATTTTACTCATCCTGTTGTCACGATGGAATTCATTGATTGTCTGTAATGTTTAGTAGGTGAATGGGCATGGAAGTGCCATAGCTTGTCATGAGGGCATGAGGGGCCTTAAGGGTTATTTGTGATAGTTATGCTTTGGTATGGAACGTATGAGATGCCACAGGGGGTGGACTGGGGACATAGCTTGGCATGGGGGCCGTAGGGGGACGCACACATTTGTGGGTCGAGATTGTGAGGTCACATGGATGGGACACGGGAAGTGTGAGTAGGGATGTGAGGGCTTCACGTTTTTCATTACAGCTAAGACAATGCCCCACAGCACAGAGAGAGATCTTTAAAATAGCCCCTCTCGGCGACTGGCAACCCTTCTGGTCCAATTGCAGCTCACACCTGTCCTGCCCACAAACAAATGAAAATCCCATCTTTCTTGGCACTTTCTCCCAAGGGGGGCAGTCCGAACCAGGAATTATCCCAACTCACGCTGTCTGCTTTGTGGATGAAAATCAAGTCTTTATTGTCATATTTTGCAACACCTGAGCACTTTGTTATGTTTCTCTCTTTTTCTTCCCTTTCTGTCGGCAAGTGTAAACACATTTAGTTCAATAATGGCTGCGTGCATCAGAGCATGTGTTAATGTCACAGTGCAATCCTTATACACAGTACATCCAAACATAACTCGGAACATAGAACACATAGGACATGCAGTGCAGAAGGAGGTCATTTGGCCCATTGAGTCTGCACCGACCCACTTAAGCCCTCATTTCCACCCTATCGCCATAACCCAATAACCCCTCCTAAACTTTTTGGACACTAAGGGCAATTTATCATGGCCAATCCACCTAGCCTGCACGCCTTGGACTGTGGGAGGAAACCGGAGCACCCGGAGGAAACCCAAGCAGACACGGGGAGAATGCACAGACAGTGTCCCAGCAGGGAATCGAACCTGGGACCCTGGCGCTGTGAAGGCACAGTGCTATATTCTACCGTGCGCCCTGTGCTACCGTGTGCTCACATGCAAACATATGAACTAGGAACAGGAGTAGGACAAGTATCCAAGACCGGAGTGAGTTCAAGATGCAGTTAATGCCCTGGCGAGAATGTTTAGTTAATTCACAACCTTTTACTGGAACTGGGAATTTGCTCGAGGTTATTCTGAAAGCCAATGAATTAATGGCTGGAGTGGGTGAACAGAAAACAGATTAATGCTTTGCGCTGGTAAGATACCTAATCTTATATAGTCAAATTATAGTAGTACACCCACGACTGTGTGGGAACTGATAAGCACTTAACTTCCTTTGGTTTGGATAAGTATTTTTATAGTGGGTGTACAATCAAATAAATATAAATTACTTCTGTGGAATTCTCTGCTTAGTTTGACAAAGAAGGATATTTCCATATTATAATGCCTTATCAAATCAAAAGGACTCCAGTGATTTACCCAATCAAATACTTCTTGCAGTGCTGTACCTATAATGGGACAACCATGTCACACAAATAGCAATGAGACAAATCGCTGGTTAATCAATATTTGGTGAGTATGGTTTAGTGCTATTGAGGAAGACGTTTTGTCTAGAATATGAGGAATACCTCTTTTTCATAATTTTGGATTTTTGTCATCCAGTTGAATATTGGAAAGAGCTCCACTTGAACATTTCAAGCAAGGCTTTCCACTCCCAACAAGCCAACAACCCTTCAGCACTGTAGAGAAGTATAGTACAGGTTATGCCAGTAAGAACAGTAGGATTGCCTTGAGAATCCGAGTTCCCGATCAAATCGGGGGCGAAGCATCGCAAAAGCAGCGCCAATCCGCCAAAGCGGCGCACTCTCGGATTATGCCACGCCACGTATCAACGGCTTTAGGATGTTGCCTGAGGCACGTCCCCCCGATGCTCCGCTCCTGACCGGCGGGTTCCCAATGGTGTGGGACATGTGTGGTCTCACCCGTGGGTAACTCGGATTGGCGACTGCTGACTCAGTCCAGTGCCGCCACAGCCAGTGGAGGGCAGATCCGCGGGCAGGGGGGATATTATTTGTGGTTGGGGGCACTGTGGGGGTTGGTCCGGGGCACGCTAGCCGGCCGAAAGGGGGAATATTTTGCAGGCCGGATCCGCGAGCGGCCGCTGCCATGTAGCAAGGCACGGTTGCTGCAGGCCGCCGCCGTGCGTGTGCGCGGCCATGGACCCGGCAATTCTCCGGGGTGTATTGGCAGCTAGAGCCGGGTGCCAAGGCACCCGTCCAACTCTCCCATGATCCTTGTGTAAGGAGAACAACTTTTTTTCGATAAACATTATCATCGGATGTCAAGATGGCATCCTTGGCCTGACCTCCAACCACTTCCAAATGGCAATCATTTCTGATATCTAGAAGTTTGCCCCTCTCTCTCTCTCTCTCTCTCTCTCTCTCTCTCTCTCTCTCTCTCTCTCTCTCTCTCAATCTCTTTCTCTCTCTCACCAACTCTCTCTCACCAACTCTAACTTTCTCTCACCAACGCTCTCTCACCAGCCTTCCATAATACAACCGGTCCCTTCTGAATATGGAAACAGGAACTCCCAGTATAATGAATCCCTGCGCTCAACTTCACTTCCTTGTTGTAATTGGTGCTGTAAGGAATGGGGAGAGCTGGAAACCAGGCATATGGCCACATAACGATTCTATCTTCCTTTCTCATCTTACATTCTTCACACTGTCGCATCAAATAGTTCAGATGAATAAAACATATCAAGTGGTGAGTGGAATAAAGAATCAAGTCCTTCAACTATGAAAATGTTAAGGACGATGAGCATCTTACAAGGTCAACCAGGAAGTTATGAAGCAGGTCCCGGTGAGTTTCTAGTCCCTTCCAGCAGAATCTTATGTAAATCTGGAAAACTGTCAAAAGATGAGATGAATGATGAAGTGTGAAAGACACACATCATCATTGATGTCATCTTCACATCACATTCAATCAGTTGCGGAATGAAAGATTTTCTTAGATATTTAATAGCATACATATCCTGGGCGAGATTCTCCCATCCCGCGGCAGAGTTCCCGCGCCGTCGTAAACGCCATCGTGTTTTACACGGCGGCGGCTGTGTACCGTCAACTTATTCTGGCCCGCAAAAGGGGCCAGCACGGGGGTGTCGAGAAGTATGGGGGCGTGGCGCCATATCGGCATCATTCATACGACGCCATGTCGCTTAAAATGTGCGCGAGCGCCGCCAAGTCCCAAGACCGGCCAGATGGACGCCCCCCGCCATGCCGCCCTGAGGTTCCGTGACCACGACCTAGAGACACTGCTGGACGCGGTCGAAGATAGAGGGCGATCCTGTGTCGTAGACGTGGCCACCGGCACCCTGCCAGCACAGTGCAGAGGAATTGGCGTGAAGTGGGCGTTGCAGTCAGCGCAGTGGGGCGAACCCTACGGACGGCCGAGCAGTGCCGCAGGAAGATGCACGACCTGAGGAGGGCAGCCAAGGTGAGTGCACCGAGACGTGCCCCTGGCACCACCCAACCCCTACCAGAGACACATGTGACAATAACCCCACCCCCCCCAGGAGTGTTACCAAACCCCCCACTTGACCCTCATGGGCTGCACACCCTGAAAGCCCAGTGCTCCCATACCATCACATAGGCGTCATCTGCGCGGGATGCTGTGTACCGACTAACTCTGATGCTTTGCTTCCCCCTCCTGGGGAGAAGACCGCCGACAACCACAGGGAGTGCGCAAGAACTGGAGGGGGTTCACTTGCACTGCACCCCCTCACAGTACACGAACAGAGGGCACTCGACCTCGTTGGCAGAGGAGGCGACCAGGATGTTGCCCCTTGCCAGATCGGAGGCGCACCAGCAAGTGAGAGTCCCCTGCCTGCCTACACCCCCCCCCCCCCCCCCCACTACACCCCCTCACCCCAATCTGCGTGTGAACGATGCATGCAGCATTGTGTGTTGCAGGACCTGCCGCTGATCGCCCCGGACCGTCTGCCGCTGCTCGGACCCCATAAGTGGCAGATCCAGATGCCCCAGGGATGGACGCCACGGCGGGGAAGGCAGACGGCAATGAAGGCCTTCCTTCGTCACTGGGACGCACAGAGGACTGAGACCCAGGACAGTGATGAACAGAGGACGTCAAGCCAGGACACTGGCACACAGATGACGGACAGACCGGACAGTGACCCTCAGATAGGGGCAACAGAAAGAACACCGGCACCGGGGTCGATGCAGGAGCCCCCAGACTCTGGGCCCGATGAGGACCCAGACTTGGCATCACTGCACTCACCCACACCCCCCACTATCGCAGAGACTCCACCTCACTTGAGTGATTAGGCTTCTGGGACACAGACTGGTGCGCACCACACAGCCGTACTGGTACAGCAGGTGGAAATAGGAGCAGCCGAGGGGCCGGACGGCTGGAGGGCAGCCCAGACCCAGCAACCAGCTGCCGCACAGATGGTTCCCTGGTTCCTGGACTTTCCAGTCTCACCCATAGACCCGATGCAGTTAGAAACGCAGGGATTAGACGACAGGATGATGGCCAGCTTCCAGCAGCTGCAGACGCAGGTGGAGTAGTCCATCCGCGTCCCAGGAGCATGGAGTGGTGCCGGTCATGGCTGCCACCCAGGCTGTCACCGCACGGGTGGTGTCCGCGGTGGAGGCAATGGGTGCAACGGTTTCGGCCATGGGTCAGGTTATGCAAGGCGTGGGGCGTCATGTGCACGCGTCATCCTTGGCCCAGGACAGGGCTGCCCTCTCACAGGCAGCCATGTGCCAGAGCCAACTGGACATCTCAGCCACGCTCCGCAGTCTGGCCGAATCGCAGGAGACCATCGCTGAGACCATCAGCGATATTTCCCAGGTGATGGCTCTGTCTCAGCAGGATATCTCTGAGAGCATCGGCAGGCCTCGCCCAGATGCTGGATGGCATCGCACAGACACAGAGGGAGGTGGCGTAGTCCCAGACAGGAATGGTCCACTCCCTGAGCTCCATCGCTGCTAACATTCAGACCCTGGTCGATACCACAGCGGGCCTCCAGGACTTGCAGCACAGGTGTCGGGGGTGCCTCGGGGCCTGTCTCCACTCGCACCCCTGTCCTGTAGAGAGGCCTGGGGGCCACCCAGCACCCCGAGGAAGGAGGAGGTTCCGGGTCCGTCGTGGTGACTCCTGCAAGGGAGGTCCCGGAACACCGTGAATCCTCGGACTCACCCTGTTCTGTCCTTGGCGCATCAGGTTGGCAGTGGGCAGAACAAGGTGGCACCAAACCATCCAGCATGCCCACGGAGCAGCCTGGCCCATCCAAGCTGGGTCATCCCAGGAAACGCACGCCAACGGGGAGCCAAGTCGCAGGACAGGAGTCTCAGCAGTTACTTGGGGGTAGTGGTCGGGCCCGTAAGACCAAGAAGTTTGACATCTAGTAATTTGGCACGGGTGCAGGGCACAGTATAGTTATAGGGGCTAGGGATCTTGTATGTTACTGTTACAATCAAACTCACTGTTACACCATTGCAAGATGTCTCTGTGCTATGTCCGTTGGCCGCGGGGCCGTGAACAGAACTGATTGGCACTGTGTTTGAAGGTCGGTGGAATGGTGAACCCAGTTGTGTGTAAAGATTCCCCCCGGCCGTACTTGGCACCCCGCCGCCAGCTACCCAACATGTCCATGTGTGTGTCCATAATGCGTACAGAGACCACCCACGTGGAGGGTGTAGCTGTGGCCATGGGTCAGACATTGGCTAACGATTTCGAGCTCACAGCTCATCGCAGAGCGGGTTATCATCACCCTTCATGGCATTGAACACACCCACTTCCAAAAGCAATAGTGTGAGACAATGTGCCGCAGTTGTAGGGTGCTGTGCATGTGGTGGTGTGGCAGGGAAGGTAGTCGGGTGGGAAAGGAGGTGAGGGTGCTGGGTGGTGAGGTGGGGAGGTGTGGTGGTGCCAGTGCCCCTGCTCAGAGGTGGTCACAGATGGAAGCTTCAGGGATGTTGTTACTCCGAAGAATAAAGATAGATGGATGGAGGGGCCGGGAGGAAGCAGTCAGTAACAGGGATCCCCTGTGGTCGTTCCCCTTAGTAACAAGTATACCGCTTTGGATACTGTTGGGTGGCGGGGGGGAACTTACTAGGGGTAAGCCATGGGGAACAGGTCTCTGGCACAGAGTTTGTCCCTGTTGCTCAGAAGAGAAGGGGGGAGAGGAGTAGAGCATTAGTCATTGGAGACTCCATAGTTAGGGGGATAGATAGGAGATTCTGTGGGAACTAGACAAGAAGGGCTTGAGGTTCATAAGGAGGAGGTGTTAGCAATTCTGGAAAGAGTGTAAATAGATAAGTCCCCTGGGCGGGATGGGATTTATCCTAGGATTCTCTGGGAAGCTAGGGAGGAGATTGCTGAGCCTTTGGCTTTGATCTTTAAGTCATCTTTGTCTCCAGGAATTGTGCCAGAAGACTGGAGGATAGCAAATGTTGTCCCCTTGTTCAAGAAGGGGAGTAGAGACAACCCCGGTAACTATAGACCAGTGAGCCTTACTTCTGTTGTGGCCAAAGTCTTGGAAAGGTTTATAAGAGATAGGATGTATAATCATCTGGAAAGGAATCATTTGATTAGAGATAGTCAACACGGTTATGTGAAGGGTAGGTCGTGCCTCACAAACCTCATTGAGTTCTTCGAGAAGGTGACCAAACAGGTGGATGAGGGTAAAGCAGTTGATGTGGTGTATATGGATTTCAGTAAAGCATTTGATAAGGTTCCCCACGGTAGGCTATTGCAGAAAATACGGCGGCATGGGATTCAGGATGATTTAGCAGTTTGGATCAGAAATTGGCTAGCTGGAAGAAGACAAAGGCTGGTGGTTGATGGGAAATGTTCACACTGGAGTCCAGTTACTAGTGGTGTACCACAAGGATCTGTTTTGGGGCCACTGCTGTTTGTCATTTTTATAAATGACCTAGAGGAGGGTGTAGAAGGATGGGTGAGTAAATTTGCAGATGACACTAAAGTCGGTGGAGTTGTGGACAGTGCGGAAGGATGTTACAAGTTACAGAGGGACATAGATAAGCTGCAGAGCTGGGCTGAGAGGTGACAAATGGAGTTTAATGCAGAAAAATGTGAGGTGATTCATTTTGGAAGGAATAACAGGAAGACAGAATACTGGGCTAATGGTAAGATTTTTGGTAGTGTGGATGAGCAGAGAGATCTCGGTGTCCATGTCCATAGATCCCTGAAAGTTGCCACCCAGGTTGAGAGGGTTGTTAAGAAAGCGTACGGTGTGTTAGCTTTTATTGGTAGAGGAATTGAGTTTCGGAGCCATGAGGTCATGTTGCAGCTGTACAAAACTCTTTTGCGGCCGCATTTGGAGTATTGCGTGTAATTCTGGTCGCCGCATTATAGGAAGGATGTGGAAGCATTGGAAAGGGTGCAGAGGAGATTTACCAGAATGTTGCCTGGTATGGAGGGAAGATCTTATGAGGGAAGGCTGAGGGACTTGAGGCTGTTTTTGTTAGAGAGAAGAAGGTTAAGAGGTGACTTAATTGAGGCATACAAGATGATCAGAGGATTAGATAGGGTGGACAGTGAGAGCCTTTTTCCTCGGATTGTGATGTCCAGCACGAGGGGATATAGCTTTAAATTGAGGGGCGATGTCAGAGGTAGGTTCTTTACTCAGAGACTAGTCAGGGCGTGGAATGCCCTGCCTGCAACAGTAGTAGACTCGCCAACACTAAGGGCATTCCAACGGTCATTGGATAGGTGGGCTTGAGAGTGGTTTCACAGGTCGGCGCAACATCGAGGGCCGAAGGGCCTGTACTGCGCTGTAATATTCTATGTTCTATGTTCAGAGAGCTCCTACCCCCCAGTTGGTGAAACGTGCAGCTATTAATGCCTCGCGTGCGCGCTGGCCAAGCCGGTGGCGTCGTGCAGCCTCCGATCCATAACACGTCCCCATGTCGCGTCTGTTGCCCCCCTTATCCCCATCCTCCTCATCTGGAAGGTGTCCTCTCCTGCGGCCTCCCCCTCTGCCCCCTCCTCCTCTCCTCCTCCTCCTCCAGCGCATCACCCCTCTGCTGGGCAATATTGTGGAGGACACAGCAGACAACAACGATGCGGCCGACCCTCTCTGAATGGTACTGGAGGGCACCTCAGAGCAGTCCAGGCACCTGAAGCATATCTTCAACAGGCTGAAGCACCTCTCGATCACACCCCTGGTTGCTGCATGGCCTCATTATATCGGGTTTCCATGTCGGTCTGTGGCCTCCGAATAGGCATCATCAGCCATGAACGCAACGGGTAACCCTTGTCACCCAGCAACCCACCCAGCAACCAGCCCCATCCGGAGGGGGGGGGGGGGGGGGGGAGACGTCCCTCGAACATGGCAGGAATTAACGATTGTGCTAGGATAAACGCATCATGTACACTGCCCAGGTACTGTGCGCAGAAATGCATGATCTTCATGCGGTGGTCACAGACCATCTGAATGTTCATGGAGTAGGACCCCTTCCTGTTCATGAAGACGTTCCTGTTCTCTGCTGGAGGCCGCATGGCGACGTACACCACATCCATCGCCCCCTGTACCATGGGTATCCCAGCCACAGCAGCGAATCCTGCTGCCTGGACATTCTGGTGGGCGAGGTCCACTAGGAACTGCATGTAGCGGACCGCGATGTTGTACAGGGCGTCGGTCACTGCATGGATGCACTCGTGCACTGATGACTGGGAGATGCCGGAGAGGTCCCCACTCGGTGACTGGAACGACCCTGTCGGATAGAAGTTCAGGGCCACCGTTACATTGACCGCCACCGGCAGAGCATGTCCTCCCTCAGTGCCACGCAGTGCCAGGTGTGCCATCAGGTGATAGATGTGTGCGACTGTTTCCCAACTGATCCTGAGTCTCTTCCTGCATGCCCTGTCCGGCAGGTCCTCGAAGGACATGCGGCGCCGGTAGACACGTGGCCTCATGGGGTGTCTCTGCCACCTTGGCGCCAACACCACCTCCTCCCCATGCTCCTCATCCACATCGGTATCATCATCCTGTGCATCCCCCTCGTTGTTCTGTTCGTTGTCCGCCTCGGCCACATCCTGCTCCGGTCAGGCAGGCGGCCTTGCAGCCTCAACGGGTCCCACCTGGCCTGCTGCAGCCTGCCCTTCTGCTGCAGCCAGTCCCTCTGCTGCAGCCACTGCTGCCCCAGCCAGTCTGAACCGCATGCGCCGACGCTGCCACAGGCAAGACAGCGGCTCCCGCCACGGCGGCCACCATCACTGGCTGGTGCACAAACATTATGATCTGCAGGGTGTGGGAGGGGGTATACAACATGTTTATGGATGGCACATGGTCCCCTCTACAGCCAGGTGCCGTGGAGTACATGTCTGCCCCGGCGTGCTGATTGCGCCACAGCCACACATGCACCCAGACCCCGCCCAATACTGCCCGTCCCTCCTGATAGCATCATCATTGGATGACTATGCCCTCACTGGGGGATGCCGCCGATGGATGCCGCCTGCTGGGAGGTCTACCCCTGGAGGGTGCCACACCTATGGGCAAGGCCTAGGGCCATGCGGGCAGACAGCGCCCGAGGCCGTGCCCATCATCGTGGCCGCCGTACTGGCGACAGTGGCTCTGGCAACGCACTGCACTGGCATGGCGGCTGGCATGACATCCACATGCCCCCCCTCCCGAACATGGAGGCCCCCGGCCCAGCCCCCTCCCCTGAACATAGAGGGCCCGCCCCCAGCATAGAGGCCCGCACCCCCCCCCCCCCCCCCCCCCCCCCGAACATGGAAGCCCTCCCCCACCTTGGCAGCAGCCCCGTCCGTGTCTGTCCCGAGATTGTCACAAATGCAATACGCCGGCCGCTCACCTCCTCCCCGTACCGATTTTTATTTGCAGGTTTGAACGGCGCCGGTGTGACCTGGGGTCACACCGTCTGGACTTTGACCCATCCGGGCCGCAGATTCGGAGAATCGCGGGACTTACCCCCTTGGCTGATTCTCCGGGCAGCGCGGCGCTGTTCACGATTAAGCCGTGGGAAAATGGCGAGACGAGGCCGAAACGGCGCCTCGTGAAAATCAGCGCGATCGACGATTCTCTGACCCGGCGCGGGGTCGGAGAATCCCATCCCCTGTCATAGTGCACTTAGTAAACTTTACAATGCAAATAGGCTAATTCTGATTGCAAATTACATTTACCAAATTCTGGACCTTCTTGAAAGAACTGCTGGAGTCATCATTGTTGTGTTGAGGGAGGCTGATAGATCAGAGGGGTGAGAGAGAGAGACATAAACTTCTGGATATCAGAAAAGTTTGCCATTGGGAAGTGGGGTAAAGGTCAGGTTAGGGATACAGATTGAACATTGGTGTACCTACATGATGGTTTTCGCTGGAATTGGTGTTCCTTGGTGACTTTGTGTGGTCCAGTGGCATTATTTGGATTGTGTTGTTTTGTTCCAATTTACACAATTCAATCTTGATTGGTTTCTCAACAATTTCCATTTTTAACTTGAAATACTCCAGACCTTAGTCCATGGACAGCGTCAGTGCCATGTGCAAAAACGGTTCTTTCATTTTGTGTATCATACAGTCAGTGCACAACATGTTGTTTCCTACCGAGTCTCTATATCATAAGCTTCCACGAATTACTTATTTGCAGGAGTAAATGTGGGAAATCAAGTTGCATCTGAGTGGATGACTTGAGTTATCAATGATTGTGTAAATAAAATCACTGAGGCTAAATATCAGCTTGCCTTCACAAGCTTTACATGCAACATTTTTAAAATAGACCCTGGAAAGCTTATATCGATGAGCTGTGCAATTCAAATATTATCTGATGATGTGAATTATTAATGCTTTTACATTGCATTACTAAAACATACAGGGTCAATGCACTGGACTGCCAGCTTTTTAAAATAACTGCCATACATAAATGACAATAAAGATCACAATTTATTTAGCACTTCCAACAGCATTTTCTTTCCACCTTCCTTTCATCATACTTAACGAGAAGGAAAAGAGGCCATAGTTCCTTGAGGCAATCGGACCTAAGAAAGAAACAGGAAAGAATTTTCATTTTCAATAGTGCTTTTCAAACCCAGAGGACATCCCATTGTGCCCTCCGGGCAATGAAATACTTTGAAACCAAAGAGAAAATGCTGTAAAATCTCAGCAGGTCTGGCAGCATCTGTAGGGAGAGAATCTGGGCTCGAAACGTTAGCTCTTTTCTCTCCCTACAGAAGCTGCCAGACCTGCTACCATTTTTCAGCATTTTCTCTTTGGCTTCAAGTTCCAGCATCCACAGTAATTTGCTTTTATCCAGTGAAATACTTTGAATCATAGTCACTTGTTTTGTGGAAGTCAGACCTTTCCAGACAGAAATGAGTTTATTCTGTCACATGAACCAGTTTAGACAAATGAAACATATCACATGGCAGGCAGATTAATAAATCAGAGGCAGAGCATCTTAACTGTTTACTCAGTTGCAGTACCCCTTGCATGTTTATGTTTACATCGAAACATAGAAAATTGGAGCTGGAGGAGGCCATTTGGCCCTTTGCACATGCTCCACATTCATTATAATCATGCTGATCATCCAACTCAATACCCTAATCTTGCATTCCGCCCCCCTTATTCTTCGATCCCCTCCGCCCCTAGTGCAATATCTAACTGCTTCTTGAAAACATAGAAGGACTGGATTCTCCCAAAATGGGACTATGTCCTCACACCGGCGTAAAAACGTTGGGGTTTTACTCCTGAAATTCCTATAAAAAAGATGACATAATTCATCCCCCCTGCAGGGGTCTAGCAGGGACTTGGAGTAAATCTCGCAGCTTTAGCTGTGGATATGGGCTCCCGCACTTCCGGTTCAGCGTGGCCCACGGCACACGGCCGCGGCCTCCAGCAGCCACGCCGAGGTCCATGGTGGACTCAGACCGCGGAGCCAGACAGAGAAAGGAGACCCCCCCCCCCCCCAAAATCGGCTGCGCGCCCAGACATCTAGCCCCGCGCACCTAATCCCCGGCTGCCTATAAGGGCCCCCCTGGCCTCTGATCCCCCCGCCTCTGACCAGAACGGCTGCAGACTGAGTCCGCAGCCACCATGCCAGCATTCTGAGTGGCAATAGGTGGTTAGTACCACGCCGTCGGGAACTCGGCCGGTTGAGAGCGAATGTTTGTTGGGCGGCGCTCTGGCAATGGCCCCCCGGTGGCTCGGCATACTCCGCAGTCATGCTGATTTTCGGGGCCCGGAGAATCACCGGAGTGGCGCCAGGCTCGATTACGGCATGAACGTGTATTCTCCGCCCATGCGCCGGCCGCGATTTCGGCGCGGGTCTGCGGAGAATTCAGCCCACAATGTTTTAGCCTCAACTACTTCCTGTGGTAACGTATTCCATAAGTTCATCACTCTCTGGGTGAAGAAATTTCTCTTCATCTCCATCCTAAATGGGCGACACGGTGGTGCTATGGTTAGCACTGCTGCCTCACGGCGCCGAGGAACCGGGTTTGATCCCGACCTTAGCTCATTGTCCATATGGAGGGCCGAAGGGCCTGTACTGCACTGTAATGTTAATGTTCTATGTGTCTGTGTGGGTCTCACCCGTACAACCCAAAGATGTGCAAGGTAGGTGGATTGGCCACGCTAAATTGCCCCTTGATTTGAAAAAAGAAATCTCTCCAAAATGGTCTACTCCGTATCCTCAGACTTTGACTCCTGGTTCTGGACATACCCACTATCAGGATCATCCTTCCTGCACCTACCCTGTCCAGTCCTGTTAGAATTTTATAGGTTGCTATGCAAGCCTCCTCATTCTTCTGAACTCCAGGTGACACAATCCAAACCAATTCAATCTGTCCTCATACGTCAGTCCTGCCATACCAGGAATCAATCTGGTAACTCTTCGCTGTATTCCCTCTAGGACAAGAACATCCTTCCTCAGATAAGGAGACCAAAACTGCACATAATGGGCGAAATTCTCCGACCCCACGCAGGGTCGGAGAATTGGCGGGAAGCGGCGTTATTTCCGCTCCCGCAGGTTTTTGAATTCTCCCGCCGGTCATAAACCGGCGTTGTGCAAATCCCGCCGGCGGGATTTCATTTTTTTTAAACTTACCTCAAATCTCCGGCCCGGATGGGCCGAAGTCCCGCCGCTGGGAGGCCTTCTCCCGCCGCCGAGGTTTAAACCACCTCTGGAACGGCGGGCTCAGCGGCGCGAGCAGGCCCCCGGGGCCCTGGGGGGGCGGGGGGCGATCGGACCCGGGGGGGTGCCCCCACGGAGGCCTGGCCCGCGATCGGGGCCCCCCGCTCACTCCGCGGGGCAGTGCCGTGGGGGCACTCTTTCTCCTTCCGCGCCGCCACGGCCTCCGCCATGGCGGACGCGGAGGACAACCCCGCATCGCGCATGCGCCGGCAGTGACGTCAGCGGCAGCTGGCCGCTGACGTCACTGCCGGCGCATGCGCCGACCGCCGAAAGCCTTTCGGCCAGCCCCGCTTCCGACTGCGCCGGGTGTTTGCGCCAGTCTTCTGGTGCAAACTGCTCCGGCGCGGGGCTGGCCCCCAAAGGTGGGGAGAATTCCCCACCTTTGGGGAGGCGCGACCCCTGAGTGGTTGGCGCCACTCCCCTACGCCGGCACCCTCCGTCACGCCGGGTAGGGGAGAATCCAGCCCAATATTCCAGGTGTGGCCTCACCAAGCCCTGTATAATTGCAGCAAGACACCCCTGCTTGTGTACTCGAATCCTCTCGCAATGAAGGCCAGCATACCGTTTGCCTTCTTTACCGCCTGCTGTACCTGCATGCTTACCTTCAGTGACTGGTGTGCGCAGACACCCAGGTCTCATTGCACATTCCCCTCTCCTAACTTGTGACCATTCAAATAATAGTCTGCCTTCTCGTTTTTGCTACCAAAGTGGATAACTTTGCATTTTTCCAAATTATATTGCCATCTGCCATTCATTTACCCACTCACTCAACTTGTCTAAATCACACTGAAGGATCTTTGCATCCTCCCCACATCTCGCCCTCAAACTCAACTTGGTGTCATCTGCAAATTTGGAGATATTACATTTTGTTCTCGCCTCTAAATCATTACCCCACTAGTCACTGCCTGCCAATTTGAAAAAGACCCATTAATTCCTACTCTTTGTTTCCTGTCTGCCAATCAGTTTTCTATGCATCTCAATAATTGCTCCTAATCACATGTGCTTTAATTTTATATGCTAATTTCTAATGCGGGAGGTTGTTCCTCAAAAATGTATCTGCATTCATTTCTTATCTATTATTTTCTTTGCAGTGCTTTAGATGCAGCCTTTGACAGTGACATAAGCACTGATGTGAATGCCAGAAGCCGTGGTACAAGTTCGTCTAATCGATCATCGCCATTGTCCTGGCGATATGGCCAAGCAAGTCCACGTCTTCAGGCAGGGGATGCCCCTTCCGTAGGCAGTGGGTGCCAACCTGGAGGAAATTCTGGCTGGTTCGTTCGAGGAGACACCTCCCATTACTCTCACACCATGCCCATGCGGAGTTCCAGTAAATCGTGCAACATTTCTCACTTGGACTTGGAGTCTCTGGATGCTGATGATGTAGACCTGAAGTCCATCAGTGCTGACATGTCTGGCTATATGAGTGACAGCGATTTGTTGGGCAAGACGATGAATGATGATGACATTACAACTGGGTAAGTTGGAACTGTTACGTTGCAATTTGCCAAAGGGATTGGATTTGAATCAGTTTCTAAAGTTTTCTTTGGTGGAATTACTTTTAGCGAAACACTACATGTTCAAATTATGAATAGTATGTTGCATGAAAGTGATGTAGGTATGCTATTTGAGTTTCAATTTTCATAGGTGCGTTGTTAAAGTTGTTTCGTATTTAGGATAGGTGAAATCAACTGCAGATTTGAGAATATTCCAGCTCCAGATATCTTACTGGTAATAAATATGCAATTGGATTGTATTAAAAGTAAATGTAAAAATGACAGATTGGCTCCTGTCAAAGAAAAACCTGTTTGACATCATGGCCGGATTACTTCGACCCAAAGTAGAGCCAAAAACCTATTAAGGTTTGCCTAAACTAATATTCGGTGACATTTATTCTTTCTGATTGAATGTCATTTTGTTACAGAATTATTCCATGCAGTAAGGATGTGATTGCACTAGAGAGGGTGCAGAGGAGATTCACCAGGATGTTGCTTGGGATGGAGCATTTCAGTTGTGAAGAGAGGTTGGATAGGCTTGGGTTGTTTTCATTGGAACAGAGAAGACTGAGGAGCAACCTGATCGAGGTGTACAGGATTACAAGGGGCATGGACAGGGTGGATAGGGAGCAGCTGTTCTCCTTAGTTAAAAGTCAGTCACGAGGGGGCACTAGTTCAAGGTGAGGTGCAGGGGGATGGAAGGAAACACCTTTTACCCAGAGGGTGGTGATGATCTGGAATGCACTGCCTGGAAGGGTGGTCGAGGCGGGTTGTCTCACATCCTTTAAAAAGTACCTGGATGAGCACTTGGCATGTCATAACATTCAAGGCTATGGGCCAAGCCCTGATAAAAGGGATTAGGTAGGCAAGCCAGCGTTTTTTCACGTGTTGCTGCAGACTCGATGGGCCGAAGGGCCTCTTCTGTACTGTGTGATTCTGAGTAATTACACTTATTCATTATTACTGTCTTCTATCCTAAATTGACAGCTTTCCTAGTCTCGATGTGTGTGCCCTTTGTACGTACCTCTTTCTGCCTTTCCTTGCTTCATTTTGTCATGTGTGGTAGGAATAAAACAAGAGACGATAAAAGTATGATATACTTGGTGAACATTTTTCTGATTAAAAGTCCCAGAAAAGAAATTATTCATAACTATAATAAATTAGATCTATGTAATATTTATTACAAGCAATGTTAGTTTGTTAAAGGTAGCAAGTAATTCTTTATACAGCTGAGGAAAAAATGGGGTTGGGAGAATAAAAATACATCAGCATTTGCTTGGAGATTTAATCTGACCAGGGGAGTGGTATTGATGTGAGATGGGGCGGGATTCTCCGTCCGTTCATGGTGGCGGTATTTTCCTGTCTTGCTGCAATGAATGGGAAATTTGGCTGAGCGCCAAATTCTTTGTCCTTGCGAGCAGCGGGACGGGCTCGCAATGGAAAATCCCGGCTATCATGTAAGATTTAAGTAAATTAAGAAAATTTGGTGACAAGCTTTTTTCAATAGTGAATCCAGTCTGATTCCAAAGTGCAGCTCCTCCTGCAAAACCAAGGATGATTCCCACAGGTCGAAGCTTTAATATTTATACTGTATCACTTATTGTCACAGATAGCTTTAATATTCAATTTTTGTTCTCACTTTAGAAATTAATTTATGTCATAATTTGTGCACATATATATATTCCTCTCCTATGCCAGATGTTTTGAAACCATGAGGGCAGGCAGGCAGGCAGCCTGTTGAAGGGCAGCTGCTAAAAGGTCTGTGTGAGTAGTACAAGTTGACTTAGCCTCATGTTGTTTTGTTCTTTTTCTCCTTCCCTGGGGGCAGCCCTTTGCCTTATGTCTGTACGATCTCCAGATGGCTGAGGAGGTTACTATCTGGGGATTCTTGAAGGAAGCCATCTTGATCTGCTGGTCCGTGATATCTAACCCTTTGGTGCAGTAACAGTTTTCACCGCTGGACTGCCTTAAAACAAAATCCAAAATTAACTCAAAATAAGTGAACAAGACTCCTGATAATATTGGGCTGTACAAGCCCATGAGAATTTAAAAAATATATATTGTTTTCAGTGTGATCTTGTGCTTTTAAAAAAAATCATTTTGGGGATATGAGCGTTGCTGGCTTGGCCTGCATTTATTGCCCATTCCTAGTTGCCCTTTAGTTAGTGGGGTGGGCTGCTGCCTTAAACTGCTGCAGTCCTTGAAGTGTAGCACAGAAAAATTAGGGGAAGGAATTCCAGGATTCTGACCCAGGAACAGTGAAGGAACGGCGATATATTTCCAAGTCAGGATGGTGTGTGGCTTGGAGGGGAACCTCCAGCTGGTGGTTTTCCCATGTTTCTGCTGCTTTTGTCCTTCTAGATGGTAGTGGTCATGGGTTTAGAAAGTGCTGCCGAAGGAACCTTGGTGAGTTCCTGCAGCGTGTTTTGTAGATGGTACACACTGTTGCTACTGTTTGTCAGTGGTGGAGGGTTTGAATGTTTGCGGAAGGGGTAGCAAAATGAAGTGGGTTTCTTTGTCCTGGGTGCCTTGATGTCAAAGGCAGTCACTCTCACCTCACCTCTGGCATTCTGCTCTTTTGTCCATGTTTGAACCAAGGCAGTAATGGGCTGAAGACCATCATCTGTGATGCTGGTGACAACTGGAGGAGGCCGAGATGTATCATCCATACAGAACCTGCTGTCTTAAACTGCTGCTGCTTTAACGGGCATCACGGTAGCATACGTGACTAGTACTGTGGCTTTACAGCACCAGGGTCACTGTTTGATTCCCTGCTGGGTCACTCTGCGTTCTCCCCGTATCTGCGTGGTTTTTCTCCGGGTGCTCCGGTTTCCTCCCACAGTCCAAAGACGTGCAAGGTTAGGTAGATTGGCCATGCTAAATTGCTCTTAGTGTCCAAAAAGGTTAGGAGGGGTTAGTGGGTTATGGGGATAGGGTGGAAGTGATGGGGATAAGGTGCAGACGCGATGGGCCGAATGGCCTCCTTCTGACTGTATGTTCTATGTATCTATGTAACCTCTGACTGAAGATTGTTGAGAATGCTTCAGCCTTATCTTTACCCCCGGCCATCATTGTGAATGGAGATATTTGTGGAGCCTCATCCTCCAGTCAGTGTTTAATTGTCCAACACCATTCATAGCTGGATGTGGCAGGACTACATAGCTTAGACTTGATCCGTTGGTTGTGAAATCGCCTAGCTCTGTCTATTACTTGTTTCTTATGCTGATTGGCATGCGAATAGTTCTGTGTCGTAGTTTCCAGATTGACACCTCATTTTCAGGTATACCTGGTGTTACTCCTGGCATGTCCGCCTGCACTCTTCATTGAATCAGGGTTGATTCCCTGGCTTGTTGGTAATGGTAGAGTGGGGATATGCCGGGTCATGAGGTTGCAGATTGTGGTTGGGTACAATATAATTCTGCTGCTGCTGATGGCCCACAGAGTCTCATGGAAGCCCAATCTTGATTTGCTGGATCTGTTTGAAGTCTACCCCATTCAGCACGATTGTAGTGCCACACAATGCGATGGAGGGTAACTTCATTATGAAAATGGGACTTCATCTCTACAAGCATTGTACGGTTGTCACTTCTATAGAAACTTTCATGGACATATTTATCTGCATCAGGCAGTATGATGAGCATGAGGTCAAGTATCGTTTTTCCCTTGTGTTGTTTCCCTGCTGCAGTCACAGTCTAGCAGTCCTTTAGAACCTGGCCAGCTCGGTCTGTGGTGGTACTATTGAGCCACTCTTGGTGATGGACAATGAAGTCCACGACCCAGAGAACATTCTGTGCATTTGCCATATTCAGTGTTTCCTCCAAGTTGTGTTCAACATGTAGTAGTACTATTTCATCCGCCGGGTAGGGATAGTACATGGTAAGCAGCAGGAAGTTTCCCTGCCCATGTTTGACCTGGTGCCATGAAACTTCATGAGATCCAGAGTTGATGTTGAAGACTCCTAGGGCAACACCTCTTGATTGTGTACCACTGTGCCGCCCGTTACCTCTGCTGGGCTGCCCTGCCGGTGGACATGACATATCCAGGAATAGTGATGGTGGTATCTGGGATATTATCCTTGAAGTAGCATTCCATGATTATGACTATGTCAGGCTGTTGCTTGACTAGTCTTTGAGACAACTCTCCCAATTTTGGCACAAGCCCCCAGCCTTTGCAAGGATGACAGGGCTGGGTTTGACATTGTTGTTTCCGGCCCTTCGGTCGATGCTGGGTGGTCAGTTTGGTTCCATTACTTTGTATTTTCTTTGTATTGGTTGGTTACAACTGAGTGGCTTGCTAGCCCATTTCAGAAGGCATTTAAGAGTCAACCACATTGCTTTGGGTTTGGAGTCTCATGTAGACCAGGTGAAGACGAAAGGTTTCCTTCCCTAAAGGACATTAATCAACCAGATGGGTTTTTACAACAATCGACAATGGTTTTACGGTCATCAATAGACTTCTAATTTGAAATTTTGAGGGATTCCACTGTTGGATACATTCTTGCCATTAATTTGTATGAGATTCAAATCCAAATCTCATTGCATTAGCCAAGCTCCTGCTGACAGATTCTCAATGTAAATATACAGAATGTTAGTTTGCTTTCAGTTAATTGTTAGATCAGCATATAAGCCGAATGTGATTGCTGCCTGGTTAAATTCAAAATGCCTGTAAGATTCTCAAAATTGTTTCGTCAATGGCATTTTTAATACACGTGTAATTGTTAATTGATTACATCAGTTAAGCCCCTTGGGTTGGAGGAAATTATAAAATGTATTAGTTCAGTGCAATCGGAGAAGGCACCAGGCCCGAACGGATTCTCTGTGTAATTTTATAAACGGTTCGCGACTGTGTTGGGATCATACCTGTTGGACATGTTTACTGATTCTGTATCCGGGGAGGGGGGTCCTGGGGCGGTGCATTTTGTTACGAGCCGGCAATTCTCGCCCAACGTTAGGAGACTGTTGAATGTGGTGCTATCGCCCTCCTTGGGGGTCGACCCGAAGGTAATTATCTCCGTGGGCAACTGGTGAAGTGGAGGCACCTTTTTGAGGTGATTTGGCTTTTGACGTAATTTCACTTTGTGGATTAGGCTTTTGTACAGGACACCCACTGAGAGCGTCTGTACCAATGGACTGAGTTTGGGGTACCTTCGGTTATATCGGGGTACAAGGCAGGGATGTCCATTTTCCTCATTACTTTGCCGATTGAGCCATTGCCATTGCACTTAGGTCATTGGCCGGATGGAAGGGTACAGAGAGTTGAGGGAGGCAGCATGGGGTGTCACTGTGTGCGGACGATTTATTGTTACATATTACGGATCCTCTCTAACATGGGGAATATAATGAAGATGCTAAAGGAGTTTGTTTCCTCCTTGGGATATAGAATGAACATAGACAAGAGTGAGGTTTTACCGTTGAACATTCCAGGGATGGGAGCTGATCTGGTGAGGCTACCGTTTCAGCTGGCCAGGACTAGTTTTAGGTATCCTGGAATATGAGTGGCCCATGAGTGGGCCTCGTTACATAAATTGAACATGGCCACTCTGGTAGAGGGTGTGAAGGCAAACTTGAAGAGATGGGATTCCCTCCCTTTGCCGGGAAGGGTGCAGATGGTTAAGATGAACATTCTTCTGAGGCTCTTGTTTGTGTTTCAATGTCTCCCAGTCTTTCTTTCTATGGTCATTTTTTAATAGAGTCAACAAATAAATTTTGACATTTGTTTGGACGGGTAAGACCCCCGTGTTCAAAGGGTTGTAATGCAGAGGGATAGGCAGTCAGGGAGGGTGGTTGGTGCTATGTAATGTGATGTACTATTACTCGGCGGCAAACATTGTGTAAGTGCGGGGATGGCTTAGGAGTCGGTATGGGGCGGATGGAGGAGGCTTCTTGTATAGTTTCAATCTTGAGGGCACTTGCTGCAGCTCCTCTTCCATTCCTCTTCAGTTAGTTTCTCTTTGAGTCCAGTGTAATAACCTCTCTGAGAATATTGAATCAAGTCAGGCAGCTCTTTAAATTAGGGTCTATGTCGCTACTGGTGCCTATCTGGGGAACCATAGGTCTGTACCAGTTGGGATGGACTCCACGGATAAGATCTGGAAGAGGGAGGGGCTGAGAGATTTAAGGATTTGTTCATGGAGGGGGGTTAATGGAGAAGTTTCAACTCCTGAGAGGGAATTATTTAAGTAATTTTCATTTGCGAAACTTTGCTTGTAAGGAGCTCTCTTCATTTCCCGGGCTGCCAGGGTATAGTGGATAGATGTGAGCATTGTTCATAGAATTTACAGTGAAGAAGGAGGCCATTCAGCCCATCGAGCCTGCACTGGCCCTTGGAAAGAGCACCCCACTTAAGCCCATGCTTCCACCCTATCCCCGTAACCCAGTAACCCCACCTAACCTTTTTTTGGACACTAAGGGCAATTTATCATGGCCAATCCACCTAACCGCGGCTGGTTTAGCACACTGGGCTAAATCGCTGGCTTTTAAAGCAGACCAAGGCAGGCCAGCAGGACGGTTCAATTCCCGTACCAGCCTCCTCGAACAGGCATCGGAATGTGGCGACTAGGGGCTTTTCACAGTAACTTCATTGAAGCCTACTCGTGACAATAAGCAATTTTCTTTTTTTTTCATTTTTTAACCTACATATCTTTGGACTGTGGGAGGAAAGCGGAGCACCCGGAGGAAACCCACGCAGACACGGAGAGAATGTGCAGACTCCGCATAGACAAGCCGGGAATTGAACCTGGGACCCTGGAGTTGTGAAGCAACTGTGCTAACCACTGTGCTACCGTGCTGCTGCCAAGAGGACCATTGTTCAAGAGGACTGGCGAACCACTCGCACATGTTTTGTGCTAAGCTGGTTGAGTTCTGGGTTTCCTTTTTTGAAACAATTTTGGGAGTTAGAGGGGAGCTGTGCCTAATGGTGGCGATCCTTGGAGTGTCGGGCTTGCCGGAGCTGCAGGAGGGGAGGAAGGCTTGGCCTTCGCTCGGCCTTCGCCTCTCTGATAACCCAGAGGCGAGTCTTGCTCGGTTGGAGGGAACTGGCACTGCCTAAAGCATTGGCATGGTTGGGGGATTTGTTTGTCATCAGCAATTAGAGGGCTGGTGGTAGTGGGGGGGCGAGAGGGGGGGGGGGGGGGCTGGTGGTTGTGCTGGAGAGGCTTCTGGGTTATTCGGGTTAGGTGGGGCTGTGTTGGGGGGCTGTTTGTATGAAAGTTGCATAAATTTGCGGGACTAATCTGCATGTCATAATTGAATCTGACTAAAAATATATTTTTTTAAAGAAATCAAAAGAAAGAAGATAAGTCACAAGAATTGCGAGTTCTTAAGTATGGTGAAGTTTCAGTCTACATAATGAGGTCTCAGCATTAATAGTTCTTTTAAGGAGCAATAATGATTACTCATGCAGAAGAAAAAAAAAAATTGATGGCAAGTCCCATATGTATTTTTGTGGATCTCAAACAACGGAACTGTAGCAGTGGCAGGGGGTGACCTCAAAACACTTCCACAAATTTCCAAAATTGGCAGACCAGTCTCTGTTTATCGGATCTCATTGGACCCAGTTTTCTCTCTGGTGAGGGCTGGGATTGATCAAGCGTGCCAACCACAGAAGCCGATCCTAGGCAGCCAAGGTGGTCACAAGTTCTCAAGCGGGCTGGTTGGAAGGCCTGCCTCGGTACTCTGGGAATTGGTCCTCCTTTTCTTCAGAAACTGTTAGGCCCTCGAGCCCTCACGATATGCAAAGAAATGAGAAGTTACAAGAGGAGGCACTGTGCACAGTTTAATAGATGCCAAAATTTGTTTAGTTTCAAAACACTTTAAGCACTGCTAGTTAAGCATCCAGATTATTGTGCATCTCAAATGCTGATCCACCCTAACCGTAACATTTTAGAGGTCAGCATTTCACAGCAGTTTAGATATGGTATGTAACACATACTATACAATCCCACAATGTAATGCTATTGGAATGTGCTTATTATTTCAGACATTGTAACTTTTTGTTCAGAGTTTCAGAAACTGTCTTATGCTGTTGCTTTTTTCACTTTGAGGCAGATGTGCCAGGCATCAGCACGGAAAGGATGGAATGATATATGTTATGGAATTTGATGGAGAACAATTTGATTCTATATGTGGTGACTTCAAAGATGCCAATGCATCTTTCTTTGCCGCTTCAAAGTAGAGGAGAAAAAAGCTTCGAAAGCACAGACAAGCGATGCTTTGTGAGAGCTCCATTTTCTGAAATCAATAGGAAATGAAACCTTGCAATTTGCAAAAGTGCTGACGGAATCATTGGTATGCCATAGCGATTGTTTGGGAAGCTAAAGTCTTCAGTCAGAACGAGCTGATCTTGTAATTGTCTTATTTAATTTGGTTGGGAAAGTGGTGGTTTGCAGTAAAATGGGTGACATTTAATAGTTACCCACAAGAAAAATGTTCAGTGGGTTTACTCAAAGACCTCTTTGAATCAATCAGATGAAAGGATGCTTGTGCCTGGAGCAAGCTGAATACTCACTAGGTGTCCAAGGACGATATGAGTCGAGAGTGTGTGTACTGGAAAACAATTACACTTCTTAAATTATTTAAGCTAGTCAGTATTGGTGAACTAATGAATAGGGTATTGTTACTTTATCCTGACTGTAAATACTATTCAGCAGTTTAGAGAAATATTAATTAGATGTGACAGTTTGTACAATGTAATAAAACTGATCAAGTTTGTTCTGTTTTGCATGATATTAACATCTGTAAAACAGGAATATGAAAAGAAAATGCTGAAAATATATAGCAGGTCAGGCAGAGCTGAGGAGAGAGGAACAGATTTAATATTTTTTCCAATTAAAGGGCAATTTAGCGTGGCCAATCCACCGAACCTGCACATCTTTAGGTTGTGGGGGCAACACCTATGCAAACACGGGGAGAATGTGCACACTCCACATGGACAGTGACCTAGAGCAAGGATCGAACCTGGGACCTTGGCGCCGTGAGGTAGCAGGGCTAACCCACTGCGCCACCGTGCTGCCCAGAGGTCTTATAACTAGTTGCTGATGCATTAAGATGATGGGCGGAATTCTCTGCTCCCCACGTGGCGTGGGAGGGCCTTCCGACATTTTGTACGTCCCCCTGGCACCCCAGCGATCCCCGATCCCCCCCCCCCCGGCTCGGAAGGATCGCCGCTCGCCGCACTTCACGGTGAATGGCGATTCTCCGAGCCCGATGGGTCGTGAGGCCGGCCCTTCACGCCTGTTTCACCACGGCAGCAACCACATCTGGTCGCTGCATTCATGAAACGGGTGGCAGATGCCCGTTTGGGGCATCTAGGGGCCCGATTTGGATGGGAGCACCGTGACTGTGCTCGGGAGGGGACAGGCCCGCGATCGGTGCCCACCGATCATCGGGCCAGCGTCCAAAACGGACGCACTCTTTTCCCTCCGCCGCCCGGCAAGATCAAGCCACCACGTCTTGCCGGACGGCGGTGGAGAAAGACGGCACCGCGCATGCGCGGTTTCGTGTCATCTGCGCTCTGATGTCAGCCGCGCATGCGCGGGTTGGAACCGGCAACCCTCGCATGCGCAGATGACATCAGAAAAGCGCCGTTTCCGCGTCATTTCCGGCGCGACAAGGTCGCGGCCGGGAATAACGGGGGCCCGCTCATATCCCCCAGGGTGGGGGTGAATTAGGTGCGGGGAGCGGGTCCCGAGGCCGTCGTGAAGCTCGGCCGATTTCACGACGGCCATCCCGATTTTTTATCGGGAGCAGAGAATACCGCCCGGTGTGCCTGATGTTGAACACCAGCAAAAAAACCAGGAATATGGGGATGAGAAAAATAGCAGCCATGATTAAATTGCAAGCAGCCTGATGGGCTGAGTGGCCTAATTCTGTTCCTATGTCTTATCGTCTTATGGCCACTTATGGGGGAGGGGACTATTGCGTCACGCTTTTACATCAGTGTGCAACGTGATTTGGGGTTTCTTGCGAGATTTTCCACTGATTTTACAATTCCTGATTGTTGATCATAGGAAAGAGGCAGTATTGGGTTTCAATAGATGTTGTAGTCTGTGAGGTTGGTAGTATTGGAAGAAACATCTCCGAGGAATTGACATTACGCTTCTCTTTGGCCTCTTGTCCTTAATTGATCTTTTCATTGAGACCTGGTGGCGTGACATTGATGGGTTCAATTTCTCTGCTCCCCTCACTCACTTTAACTTACATTCCTTAGGGATTCAGGAATATTGGCAATATCTGTTATTTTACCAACTGTCATTCAAGGAATGTTAGAATGTAAAACTGTACATAGTGTCAAACTGTAGCGCCATTTGCCATAATACGTAAGTTATACAATAATGAAAGAATAATCAAACGTAATAATGGTAACATAAGGGTGTCATGGTGGCACAATGTCAGCACAGCTGCCTCACAGCGCCAGGGATCCGGGATCAATTCTGGCCTTGGTTAATTGTCAATGTGGAATTTGAATGTTGTCTCCACGTCTGCATAGGTTTCCTCTGGATGCTCCATTTTCATCTCACTGTCCAAAGATACACAGGTTAGGTTGATTGGCCATGCTAAAATTGCCCCTTAGTGTCCAAAGATGTGCAGGTTAGGCGGGGTTACATGGAGTGGGCCTAGGTAGGGTGCTCTTTCGGAGGGTCAGTGCAGACTCAACGGGCTGAATGGCCTTCTTTTGCACTGTAGGGATTTTAGGGTTCATCTACATATTCTAAGTCTTCAGTGTTGTTAACAATTCAAAATACAATCAACAGATGTGTCATCGTCTGAATTGCTATTAAAGCATTCCACTGTACCAGGATAATTGGCAATGTCTTATAATTTTTTGGGGGAAAAAAAGTCCTCCTGATGCATCTTTGTTTTCTGGGTTCTCAATTATTCCAGCTTGAGTCAATGCCTTCAGGGCAGCTGTTAAAGCATCTCACGCACCAGCTACCCGATCACCATCTTCATCCAGTGTTGCTTTCACATTCTGCTGCATTAGGTACATGTTAGAAAAGCTATTCTCTGTGTGGTTCCCATGGATTGTTAGTGCAAGTTTGAAAACATATTCGCTATGATATCTCGCAGCTGGAAGAGTTAAGTTCGACTCATTAGCCTCCTTGCTGGCATTGTGTTTGTTCAATGTTACAGTTTTCAGCCTGCCCTATTTATAAGCTATTACTGACTCTTGTTTTTATGATGCTACCAAACGTCATCAGATGTCTCTATCTCGGTTGCATTAAGCATAGTGTGAAAAATAGGAATCTCTGTTAAATTTCAAATGATATGTTTTCCGTGTATGGCACCACTTGAAATTTGATTTGCGCTAGGTTGCTTTTCTGGGTTGGTCCACATTTTTGTAGATGGCAGGAAATGGTCATTGTGGAGGTATTTCTTTTCCCTGGAAATAGCAATTAAATATGAAGGCCTTGGTAACACCTACAATCGGATTATTATCCAGCATCATCCAGTTGGGATCATAGGAAATATGCAGATAGGAACATGAGTTAACCATTCACAATAACAAGTGAGCTCATGCGTGGCCAATTATTATCACACAACCTGGCTCCTTCCTCCCAGTTAGGAAGTCACATTGTGTGTATCAGAGCCCATAGGAATCTTATCTGTGTATTGACTGGCAATTTCTGATTATTTTTTAACATTTGAAAAGTAGATGTGAATTATACATTTCCTCTCAAAGTGAGGTGGCAGTATGTACCACATTATCTGCTCATACTGAAGGCCTACTCCAAATGATTTATTTCCATTTTTTTTCATAAACCTATCCCGTGGATAGTTGGAAGAGGTTGGTTGCTAAGCAACTGCTTTTTCAATTCAAGGCGCTTAGTATTTGGACCACAATCATGACATGCTCACCAGACAGACTTTTCTTTCTCCAATCAAAAGCACTCAGACTTAAATTCAATTGTGTCCCTGCATCTCTGTTGACTTATGTTGAGCTGCTGAATACTTTAGCAACCTGCGTGATTTAGCTTGATGTCTGCATGAAAAAGATAGGAGAAACTTACATCAATAAAGCAGTACAAGAAGCGTTCTCTGGATATTGAGCTGCAATATTGAATAATGCCTTATTTTTAGCAGTGTTGGTAAACAGGGCAGTGTTATATTGGGGTCAATTGCAATCCTGCTGTCCCAGTGGAAATGATGCAGGCAGGTAATTAAACTCACCCAGAGGACTCACCCACCAACATTGTCTCATTAATCCCATAGGCTATGGTTTTAACCAGCTTTCCTGAGGAAGTAAAAGGATACCTACCATCCATGAATCTCTTTTTAAACTATGTGCGCACAATGACCGATTCATTCTCTTTCCACCAGCGCAATCTAGCGGGAACAGGCTGAAAGCTGTGAGCTTTTGCCTTTTCCTGAGGGTTCTGAATGGTAATCCGGCTCCTCAGGGCCCAACAAAGAACATTTGGGCCTCTCCTGCTCTCTCCACCTTGCTGCATTGTTACTGGCACCAGGCTTTGGATTCAATGAAGAAGCAGCAGAATTCCTATGGTGACTTATCCTTCAACACATCACGAATAAAGAAGAAAAATACTGTGGATGCTGCAAATCTGAAATAGGAAAGACAGAAAATGTTGCAAATACTCAGCAGTTCCATTAGTAACTGGGGAAAGATGGAGCATTAAGAACAGAAGCCAATTTTTAAAAAATGTGTAAAACTTGTAAATGTTGATGTTCCCATGGAATTGGGTGTACTTGTGCCAGGGATATGGAAAGTTAACAATCAGGTGCAGAAAACAATTAGGAAGGTAAATGTTAGGTTTGTCTTTATTGCAAGGAGATTGGAGTACAAGAATAAGGCAACCTTGCTCCAATTGTACAAGTCTTTGATGAGACTGATCCTCGAGTATTGTGAACAGTTTTGGTCTCCATATGTAGTGAAGAATTGCATTGGGGCAATTCCAGGAACGGGACAAGGAATGTTAAAAAAACAAGCCTTACGTCTTTGTGCCTTAATGCATGGAGCATTCTCATTAAGTGGACTAATTAATCGCGTAAATAGACATAAACAGGTGACCAGGGATGGGAATTGAACACCTGGGGTCTTCAGTATTTCGGAAGACAGACAAAAAGATGGGGTTACACTGCTGGTTAAAGAGGAAATTCATGCAATAGTGAGGATGGATATTAGCTCCCACAATATGGAATCTGCATGGGTAGAGTTGAGAAACATGAAGTGGCAAAAGATGTTAGTTGGGGTTGTATATTAACCCCCAAACTGTAGTGGCGATGTTGGGAATGGCATTAAACAGGAAATTAGAGACACGTGTGATAAAGGAACATCTGTAATTATGGATGACTTCAATCTATTCATAGATTGGGCAAATCAAATTAGCAACAGTACGCTAGAGGAGGAATTACTGGAGGGTAGATGGGATAGTTTTCCGGAGCAATATGTTGAGGAACCAACTGGAGAACAGGCCATCCTAGACTGGGTATTCTGTAATAGAATATAGTGTATTATCCATAATGTGATAGAATTCTTCATCAAGATGGAGAATGACGCCGTTGATTTTGAGACCGGGGTCCTGAATTTAAATAAAGGAAACTACAATGATATGAGGCATGAGTTGGCTATGATGGATTGGGGAATGTTACTGAAAGGAATAACGGTGGATCGGCAATGGCAAACATTCAAAGTACACATGGGTAAATTGCAACAATTGTTCATTCCTCTCTGGCGGAAAAAATAAAATGGGAATGGGGCCTAACTACAGCTTACAAGGTAAATTTGATAAACTTTTAGATTCAAGGAAGAGGCTTACAAATTGGCCAGAAAAAACAGCAGACCTGAGTATTGGGAGGAGTTCAGAACTCAGCAAAGGAGGACAACAAGATTGAATAAGAAGGGTAAAATGGAGGACGAGAGTAAGCTTGTGGGGAACATAAAGACTGACTATAAAAGCTTCTACAGGTATGTGAAGAGAAAAAGATTAGTGAAGACAAATGTAGGTCGCTTACAGTCTGAAACAGACCAACTAAATGTATATTTTGGTTCTATCTTCACAAAAGAGGAGACAAATAATGTGCCAGAAATGTTGGGGAACACGAGGCTTAGTGAGAGGAAGGAGCTGAAGGAAATCTGTAATAGTAGTGAAATGGTGTTGAGGATATTCATGGGATTGAAGGCTGATAAATTTCCAGAGCCTGATAATCTAGATTCCAGAGTACTTAAGGAAGTGGCCCCAGAAATAAAGAATGCATTGGTGATCACCTTCCACGATTCTACAGACTCTGGAACAGTTCCTACAGATTGGAGGGTGGCTAATGTAACCCTACAATTTAAAAGGGGGGGGGGGGGGGGGGGGGGGGGGGGGGGGTAGAGAGGAAACAGGGAATTATAGGCCAGTCAGCTTGATGTCAGGAGTGGGGAAAATGCTGGAGTCAAATATGAAAGATTTAATAGCAGAGCATTTGGAAAACAGTGGCATGATCGGACAGAATCAGCATGAATTTATGAAAGGGAAATCATGCTTGACAAATCTACTGGAATTCTTCGAGGATAGAGTTGATAAGGGGAAGCCAGTGGGAGTGGATTATTTGGACTTTCTGAAAGCTTTCAACAAAGTCACAGATAAACGGATAACATATAAAATTAAAGCATATGTGATTAAGGGTAGTGTATTGAGATGGATAGAAAACTGGTTGGCAATCAGCAAACAAAGAGTAAAAATAAATGGACCTTTTTCAAATTGGCAGCCAGTGACTAGTGGGGTATTGCCGAGATCGGTGCTAGGACCCCAGCTATTCACAATATATATTAATGATATAGATGAGAGAACTCAATGCAACATCTCTAAATTTGCTGATGGCGCAATGCTGGGTAGGAGGGTAAGCAGGGAGGAGGATGCAGAGATGCGCCAGTGTGATTCAGACAAGTTGAGAGAGTGGGAAAATGCATGGCGGATGCCGTATAATGTGGATAAATGTGAGGTAGCAAAAACAGGAAGGCAGATTATTATCTGATAGGCCATAGATTCTGAAAGTAAGAATACAGATGCAGCAGGTGATAAAGAAGGCAAACCTTATGCTGACCTTCACAGCGAGAGGATTCATGTACAGATGTAGGGACGTCTTACTGCAATTATACAGGGCCATGGTGACACAACACCTGGAATATTGTGTGGCATTTTGATCCCCGTATCTGAGGAAGTGCAGAGTGCGTGCAGAGAAGGTTTAGGTTTACCAGACCGATCCCTGGGATGGTGGGTCTGAGGTATGACGGGAGATTGAGTCAGTTATGATTATATTTTCTGGAGTTTAGAAGAACAAGGGGGGGATCTCATAGAAACCTATAATGTTCTAACATGATAGATTCAGGAAGGATGTTCCCGATGGCAGAGGAGTGGAGAACCAGGAGTCACAGTCTGAGGGTAGACCTTTTAGGATCGAGATGAGCAGGAATTTCTTCACCCAGAGAGTGGTGAGTCTGTGGAATGCGCTAGCCAGAAGGCTGTTCAGGCCAAAATATTGTGGGCTTGATTCTCTGCTGTCGGGATTCTCCACTGCACTGTCAGTCCGGGGATTTCCCGACGGCGTGGGGTTGTCCACATTGGGAAACTCCATGGGCTGGCTGGGAGAACATGCCCTGTATGTTTTCAAAAAGGAGTTAGATATAGCTCTTGAAGATAAATGGATCAACGAATATGGACGGAAAGGGGGAACAGGTTATTGAGTTGGATGATCAACCGTTTTCACAATGAATGGGGGAGCCGGCTGAAGGACCGGATGGCCTCTTCCTGCTCCTATTTTCTATGTTTCGATGTAAACTGCTCCCGCTTGTGAAAGGATCAAGAATGAGAGGGCATTGATTTAAATTGGCAAAAGAAACAAAAGAATGTGAGACAGAACTTTTCTGTGGAGAGGGTCTTTCAGACCTGGAATGCACAGCCTGGGAGTGTGGTGGAGGCAGGCCCCATTAACACATTCAAAAAGGAATTAGACTGTTATTTGAAAAGGAAGAATGTACAAGATTGCGGGAAGAAGGCAGCAGAGTGGTATTAGATCAGTTGCTCATTTGGAAAGCTGGTGTGGACATGATGGGCTGATTGGCACTGTAACAATTCTTTGATTTGGTGAAGGGCAGATCAGGGTCAAGGAGTCGTTTGGTCAACTCCTGCTCCTATTTCTTATGCTCTTATGTTGTTAAACAAAGTTTAGGTCGATTACTCATCATTAGAACTCAATAGAATTGATAGTCAATACTGAATCCAGTCAGTCGACTGTTCTGACAAAAGATCGTTGACCTGAAACATTAGTTCTGTTTCTCTCTTCACAAACACTGCCTGACCTGTTGAGTTCCTCCAGCATTTTTCCTGTAGCAATAAAAGGGGATTAGCTGATTACTTAGTCGTTGATCTAATTTGCCCTACAGGGTGAACACAAAAGATCCCACAGCTATTCACAAAGCCAAGCAGGAGGGTGTTCCTGATATCCTGCAATATTCATACCTTTGAACCAACATTACTAAAAAGAGATTGTTTATCTCACTGCTGTTTGTGCAACCTTGTTGTGCAAAAAACTGCCTGCCAAATTTCCCTGTCTTACTTTTTTTAATACTTTTGTCTCCAACTCGCTTTCCCTATTAATTCACTGTCTCGGCAAGAATGGTGCGACTGATTATCTGGGAAAGAAAAGAAAATGTAAATCAGCAAGGATGTGCACAGTGCCAGAAAGAATTGGAGCTGTCAGTTGGTAAAACATGGAGCAAGGTGGGGCATGTGCCAGGTGTCAGTGGGGGAATGAATGGCCCAATTTAGATCCATTATTCTTTTGTATATGACTAATCCTGCTATTTCATCTGTAATTAGTACTTGTCACAGCAGCAGCGTTTTATGCTCAGAGTTTAACTTATAATTGCAGATGGGCCTTATAACATAGTTTTGCTTTCAAATGTTTATGTCAAAGCTGAAGAATTTAAATTTGAACCATCTTCCACCCAGTTCTGCAGGACATTTCCATACAACTGTTTTTTTTTGTTGTACAGCAGCTGTGATAGATGGCCTTATTTTATTCCTATTATTTGAAGTTCAGTGACATCAGTGTCACAATTAACTGCAATTACGCAGCAAGGGGGCAGTCAATGGAAAGAACTCGCAGGCAATTAGTTTTGGTGGGACAATGACCAAGAGACACTTTGTATGCTGTTAAAGTTGTTATTTTCAGAGCAGTTTTGCATTTCATAATCTGTGAAATGCAAAATGCGGCTCAGCTGTGGCAGGATAATTTATACAGCAGTTTTCTTTCTAAAAAAGGAAATTTGGTTTAAAATTTGACAGAGTAACAAATTGTTTATTTGATGTGTGTTAATTGAAAGCATCACCCCTTGGTATTTGTCTTCCTTCAGCTCTGGCACTGTGTCTTGGAACTCGGATTTTATTAGCTTCAACGAGCACTATTTTCACTGCATTAGAAATAAAAAGAGATTATCGTTCAAAAAATACTGCCCGTTTCCCGACAGCATGGGGTGGCCCACAATGGGAAACCCCATTGGCCTGCTGCGGGAACGGAGAATCCCGCTGCTAGCGAGGGCATACCGCGCCGGAAAACAGAACTGGCTGGACTGAGAATCCCACCCATAACCTTTACAAAATAGAATAAATGTGTGTAGATTGGTACAACATAAAGAAGGGAAGGCTACTCTTCGTTCAACCAGTGAAATTTGTTTTGTTACCAGCACAGAAATCTTACATGTCGGCTGGAATCCTCTGGCCATTGCAATTCACTATTCCCGCCGACAGCGCACCCTCACCCACGGGTTTCCCGGCACATGGAGTGGCTTCAATGGGAAATCCCATTGGCAAACGGCGGGAGTAGAGAATCACCGCCATCGAACAAAGCATCAAATTCTCTGCCCTCGCTAGCAGCCATAGAAAGGCGGACTCGTAACGGAGAATCCCAGCCCTTGTATTGATATAGTGTTTTTCATGAACACTGGGCAACCAATGAAGTACTTTTGGAAGGGTTGTCAATGTTACAATTAAGAAACATTGCAGCCAAGATGCACACAGCAAGAACTTACAAACAGCAATGGGATAATGACCAGATCATCTGTTTTTTTTTATGTTGAGTGAAGGGTTAATATTGGCCAGGACAAAGGGATATCTCCACCATTCCTGTTCACCGTAGTGCCATGGGATCTTTTATATCTGCCCTGGTTTACAATCTCACCCTGGTACCTCAGACAGTGCGGCACTCCCTCTTAACTGCACTAAATGTCAGCCTTGATTTTTGGGCTCATTCCCCGGAGTGCAGGGAAAATCATTAAAACTGGGAAATAAAAATACTGGTCCAAACTTTTCTTGTTTTTTTCCTTCTGTGTGACTGAACTTTCACAGAATTTCTGCAGTGCAGAAGGGAGCCATTCGACCCATCGAGTCTGTACCGACCCTCTGGAAAAGCACCCGACCTAGGGCCACTCCCCAAATCCCAGATAACCCCACCCAACCTGCACATCTTTGGACTGTGGGAGAAAACCGGAGCACCTGGACGAAACCCATGGAGACATGAGGAGAAAGTGTAAACAGTCACCCAAGGCCAGAATTGCACCCTGTCTATGGCTCTGTGAGGCAGTAGTGCTAACCACTGTGCCGCCCCTTCTCATGGGATGGGACAAAGTAGATAGGAGCTGAGTAATCAATGTTAACTACACCCCCTGCCCACTTTTAAGCAGAAAAGTGAGCAATTAAAATAGAGAGACTACTTACCAGCTCAATCTGACCAATTGCAATACGTTACTTCAGACTCGCGTTTGGCCTGGCGTCCTGCGAGGTGTCCGATTTGGGGCTTCACGTGATTCACCTACTGCCCCTGGATCTGCGTTCGGTGCAATGGGGTCACTAAATGGCACCCCTTATCTCAAGGCTATCTTACGACAAGATACATTCAACAATCCCAGGTGAATTGCAGTGCTTTAGATGCAACTTTGTTGATCAAGGGGTTGGATTCTCCGGTCCCCCAATCGTGTGTGTCTCGGCAGCATGCCCGTTCACTGGCGTGGGAATCTTAATTCCCGTCGCTTGTCAATGGAATTTCCCATTGAAGACACCCATGTCACCTGGAAACCCGTGGGTGGGGGTGGGGGTGGGGCAGGGGGTGGATTCACTACCAATGGGAACAGAAGAATCCCAATGGCCAGCGAATTGCTGGTGATCAGAAATAAGAATTCAAATCTGGATTGGGGTCCAGTGACCTAGCCGCCTCTGATGGAAGTATAGAAATGGCCGCTACCTTGTAAATACCAAAAATCACACATCCCACCCGCCATTTTTAAATGACAAACAAGAGATTGTTGCTCTGATCTTTGAATGTACAGTGGACAACAGTAACACTCGCCTCCAATTGAAGTGGATTGTTGATCCCCTATCGCATCCTTCTGACAGGCAATGGAGAGTCAAACTAATGACCAGTCCAGATGAGAAAAGGATCTTTTTTACAGAAATAACCCAGAGCATTATTGACTGGGCTGCATGTGCTGCTAAGCATGGAAGAGAAAGAAGATTTGTAAAATACGTTTTTGTCTTTCTCGCACCCAAAATCTATTGGAGCTGTAGTTATGCACATGTTTTAACTTCTTCCCCTATCTCCCTGTTTTTGACACGTTTTGATATCCTGGAGTAGTAAACGGTTGATCTTGGAAAGCTCAGTGAACTGCCTGGCAGAATTACCAAACAGCCCTAGCTGATTTGCATGAGATGTTTTATTTTAAAATTTCTTCAATTTTGTTTTAACTTTTCAAGAGAGGCTCGAGGGATCAGGGGCTGGATTCTCCAATTTGAAGACTAAGTGCTGACGCCGGTGTGGGAACAGTGGCGTTTTATGCCAGGAAACATGGTGCAAAATCTGGACCAATCCTCCGTCGGGTGGGGGGCTAGCAGGCACGCAGCGTAAAGCCCCTGGCTTTACCTGCGGATGCGGCTGGATAATTGCCGGGTCCATACTGCACATGTGCACAGTGGCGGCCTGCAGTGGCCACGCCGTTCAACATAGCACCGGTTGTGTGCGGACCCGGCCTGACACATACTGTCCCCCAGTAACCCCTCGCCACCCCCACCAGTGCCCCCAGCCCCTGCCAAAATCCTCCCTGCGCACAGAACGGCTCCCACCCCCGAATTGTTTTGGTGCTGGACTCAGTCCGCAACCGCCACGCCGTTGGGAACTCGCCCCATTGGGGCAGAGCATCGGCGGGGGTGGGGGGGGGGGGGCTCAGTTGATGCCCTGAGGCCGTCCATATGGCGTGCAGCATACTCGGGATTTCGAGGGGAAGGTGCCCTCGATTTCGGCGCAAACGAGGATTCTCCAGCCGATCACCGAATGTAATTTCAACGTCGGCGACGGGTGAATACAGCCCCAGAGGCTTATGTCCTCCCACAGACTCTGCTGTACATAACATACGGACAAAACAAAATCTTCAGTGAACTTAATCAAACACATGTGCCCACTTGAAATGAAACATCGAGTGATTCTTCCATGAAACGAACAGCCGGAGCAGCATTCAGGGAATGTATGCTGATGTCAAGGTCAGCAAGTGCCAATATGGACTACTTTAAAAGAACATCTTGCTGTGAGCGGCAGCATTTTCATTGGAAAATATTCTCTTCTTTTAATGTTTTAAGATTAATGTGGATTCCTAATATTTCGGATCAGGAAGATTCCTGGGTGGTATTTAATTTAACATAACTCTGTTTTAAATGGATTGGCAGCATCTGAGTTTTGAGAATGGAAGAAAATGCCAGTCGCGAAATAGGAAAAGTTTTGAACAAATTGTGTGTGATCTTTTATCTTGTTGATTCTTTATTATTTGTTTGTTTTGCTTTTAATGCATCACCTTTTCATCCCTATAAGAAACAATTGATTACAGGCCCTCTTACCTATTTAGAAGTTGAAAGAGTCTACTTGAGCTGCTGAGTGATTTTGACAACATTACTCTAACGATTGACAGAAAATGTATATTTATCGTGGATTTTACTGCTATAGCATAGCAGTGGATCAGCAGGATATAGCACTCTGCAGCTCAAATATCAACTAGTTTTGGCATTGTTTTGTATAAGCACTGAAAAGAAAACTGTTCCCCTTTTGTAGGATGAGGCACTAACTTGGAGGCAGTCATTTTTGTCAGTCAGTACTTACTAAGAAATGGAAAGATAAAATAGGAAGTGCTGAAGAGTGCTCTCTCATTATAAGAAACAAGCAAACTGTGAATTACAAGTTTACTAAAAAAGGTGGTGTACCATTTATCATCTAACAAGAAAGCCATAATGACATGCATTTAATTCTTAATATATAAGTTTGGTGCATCAATAAAGTACACTTTGATGGGAAGGGAATAGACTCTTCTTTTGATTTCAAAATATGCTGTGGGTTCCAGTTGAAAGGAAACGGAGAGACAGCTTTAGAATACTTTGTAAGGCACAGGAAAGGAAGGTCACATGAAGAGATGATGCAAAGTGCTCATATAGAAACAGACATCCTGCGAAGTTGACCCCTTGGGCCATACTGGCTTAAAATCACCACCATATCCTGTGGAGGAGAGCTTCATTTAAACAACAAAGCTATTGGATCCTTGAGAAACTGCAATTGGTGACATCTTTTGTTTTCGTCTATGATGTTCTGTGAGCAAACTGTATTAACCATTGATGTTTAATCGCCAGTGGGTAATTTTACCTGATTTTTAAAATTTGCCTTTTCAGTCATTTTCTTATTTTAATTCTCTATTTTGTGAACAAATGCTATTCTTTTCAGAACTAGCAATGGCATGAACTAATTTAGTTTAAATTATCAGACAAATTTATTCAATGCTCTGTTCTATTTTCCACCGGCAGTAATATGAATTTCCCTCTGGGTTTTTTTATGGAACATCCGTTATGTTTTGGAGATAAGTAAGAAAATATTAATAATGATTCAGTAGGAATATGGGTGGCACAGTGGTTAGCACTGCTGCCGCAGAGCTCCAGAGACCCAGGTTCAATTCGGGCCTTGGGTGACTGTGTTGAGTTTGCACTTTCTCCCCGTGTCTGTGTAGGTTTCCTCCGGGTGCTCCGGTTTCCTCCCACAGTCCAAAGATGTGCAGGTTAGGTGGATTGGCCATGATAAATTTCCCCTCAGTGTCCAAATGGTTAGGTGGGGTTACGGATATAGCGTGAAGACATAATCTTAGGTATGGTGCTCTTACCAAGGGCTGATGCTGGCTCGATGGGCCGAATGGCAGCCTTCTGTATTGTCAGGATTCTATGCGATGGAATATGCAACATGCATTTGAATTTAACAATAAACAGTTAAAAAGTTATTATTTACTCAAAGTCATTCATTATTCAGTTTTAGGTATTAATATCTCAATCTGTTAAAACAGTGGTACAATTTAGGACAATTGTTAATTATTATAAATGTCCCTTATACACCTGCTTTGTATTAAGTGATATTTTCAATGATCTTTTTAATATGAATATCATGGGTTCTCATTTAGATTTTCTGCGGCAATTTTCTAGATTGTGCAGCAATGTAATATCAGCTGCTAAATAATGATGTTGCAAAATAGAAAATTCTGGATTAGAGTTGAAGTTCAGCATCTAAAGGTTAGTTTTAATTTATATATTTTTTGTTGCGGAGGGTTAAAGCCTAAACCTTCTGCCCAAGGTTGGGTTGATTCAATTAAAAGTGGTGCACAGGGCGCACTTACTGAAGACGAGGATTAACCGGTTGTTTGAGGGGGTGGAGGATAGCTGTGAGCCGTCCAGCTAATCATGTTCGCATTTCTCTGCTCCTGAGAAATTTTGGGAGTAGTTTTTCAGCGCGATGTCTGAGGTCCTACACATGGATTTGGAGGCTGGTCCACTGGAGGCAATATTCGGGGTGTCAGACCTACTGGGTTTGCAGATGGGTGCGGGGGAAGATGTCTTAGCCTTCGTCTCGTTGATCGCTAACAGACAGGTCCTGTTGGGCTGGAAGTCAGCTTCTCCCCCCGTGCCTTGGTGTTGCTAGGGAATCTAATGGAGTTCCTGTATTTGGAGAAGGTGAGGTTTGCTCTGAGAGGGGGGCGGCTGAGGGTTTCCACCAGAGATGGGGGCTGGATTCTCCAATTCTGGGGCTATGTCCTCACTCAAGCATGGGAAAGGTGGCATTCTATGCCAGAAGAAATGGCGCCAAATGGCCACCAGTTCCCCATTTTTCTGGAGGCTAGCATGCTGGCAGCGTAAAGCACCCGACTCTAGCTGCCAATACATTCCGGAGAATTGCCGGGTCCGTGGCCGCGCACGTGCTACGTGGCCGAGGCCGCTCACGGACCCGGCCCACAAAATAGTGCCCCCTTATCTGGCCGGTTCATGCGCCCTGGAACACACCCCACAGTGAACCCAGCCCCGAATAATGTCCCCGCCTGCCCGCGGATCGGCCCTCCCCTGGCTGTGGCAGGGCTGGACTGAGACCGTAGCCACCACACCGAGTTCCCGACGGGTGAGACCATGAGTGACCCACGCTGTTGGGAACTCGGCCGGTTGGGGGCGGAGCATCTGGGGGGGCGGGCCTCAGGCAATGTCCTGAAGCCGTCGATATGTGGCAAGTACACCGCTTTGGAGGGGCGGAGCATCGTGAAAGTAGCACCGCCCCCGATTCTGTCGTAAACTTTGATACTCCGGCCGATCGCCCGACACAATTTCGGCATCGGCGACCAGAGAATCCTGCCCGGGGTTTGTTTATCTCAGACTTTGGGGATCTGGTTTCCGTCAAGGGGTTGGGGGGTAGTTCAGGAGGGGAGGGTTTTGGGAGGGATTGTGCTCATCTGTTGTAAAAATGTTGGAAATTTGAATAAAACTATTTTTCAAAAAAAAATTATATCTTTTAAAAATGTATTCATCAACAAAGTCAGAATCAGGGGAGCGATTAATGGTATTGATATACAGATCTGTTAAGGAAATCTGGTCCAATTTATTGTTAACCACTTTGAATCAATTGTCGCAAGTAAACAAAACAATGGAATTATTGGGGAAAGTGAAAAGGCATCACCCAGTTTCATGTGAATACTAAGTTTAATAATCATGTTTAGCCTATTGTTTCAGGTTTAAGATTCTGATATTATCGCTGACTTTCTATGAGCTAATCACTGGAGATTCAGAGCAGATTACGATTGTTTATTCAAGCATATGCTGGGAGAGCTGGTTTAACCTGTAGCTGATATGAACTCTGGTGTTTACAGAGAAAGAACAAAGAACAAAGAAATGTACAGCACAGGAACAGGCCGTTCGGCCCTCCAAGCATGTGCCAATCATGATGCCCTAACTAAAAAAAAAACCCTTCTGCCCATTCTCAGTCCGTATCCCTCTATTTGCTCCCTATTCATGTATCCATCCAGATGCCTCTCAAATGTTGCTAATGCGCCTGCTTCCACCACATCCTCTGGCAGCGCGTTTCAGGCTCCCACCACTCTCTGCATGAAACACGTACCCTGAACATATCCCTTAAACTTTCCCCCTCTCACCTTGAACCTGTGCCCTCTTGTAATTGACACCTCCATCCTTGGAAAAAGCCTCTGACTATCCTCCCTGTCTATGCCTCTCATAATTTTGTCGACCTCTATTAGGTCTCCCCTCAGCCTGTTTTTCCGGTGAAAACAATCCTAGTTTATTCAACCTCTCCTCAAAACCAACACCCTTGAGACCAGGCAGCATCCTGATAAATCATCTTTGCACTCTCTCCAAAGCTGCCACGTCCTTCTGATATAGTGGTGACCAGAACTGCACGTAATACTCCCAATGTGGCCTAACCAAGGTTTTATATAGCTGCAACATGATTTCCCAACTCCTGTACGCAATGCCCCGGCTGATGAACGCAAGCATGACATGTCTTCTTAATCACCTTGACCACCTGTGTTACCACTTTTAGGGAACCGTGGACCTGCACATCCAGATCCCTCTGTATGTTAATGTTCCTAAGTGTTCTGCATTTACAGTATAATTCATACCTAGGTTTGATCCTCCAAGATGCATCACCTCGCATTTGTCTGGATTAAACTCTATCAGCCATTTCTGTGCCCAATTCTCCAATCTACCTGTATCATGGGCTGGATTCTCCGACCCGCTGCCAGGTCGGAGAATTTCCGGGGTGGGGGGGGGGGGTGAATCCCGCCCCTACCGTCTCCCGAAGTCTCCGGCACCAGAGATTCGGCGGGGGCAGGAATAGCGCCGCGCCTGTCGCCGCCGCCCCCCCCCCCCCCCCCCCCCCCCCCCCCCCCCGGGCAATTCTCCGGCCCACGATGGGCTGAAGTCCCGCTGCTGTCAAGCCTGTCCCGCCGGCAGGAATCTAAACACCTCCCTTACCAACGGGACTGGTGGCGCGGGCGGGCTCCAGGATCCTGGTGGGGGGGCCGCAGGGCGATCTGGCCCCGGGGGGGTGCCCGCACGGTGGCCCGACCCGCGATCGGAGCCCACCGACCTGCGGGCGGGTCTGTGCCGTGGGCACCCTTTTTCTTCTGCGTTGGCCATAGCCTTCACGATGGCGGACGCGGAAGTGACCCCCTCCCCTGCGCACGCGCGGGGATGACGTCAGCAGTCGCTGACGCTTCAGCGCATGCGTGGACTTCCGCCAGTCGGCGAAGTCCCTTCGGCCCCGGCTGGCGTGGCGCCAAAGGCCTTTCCCGCTGAACGGCGGGGCGCCAACCACTCCGCCGCGGGCCTAGCCCCTCAAGGTTAGGGCTTTGCCCCTAAAGGTGTGGAGAAATCTGCACCTTTGGGGCGGCCCGTGCCAGAGTGGTTCACACCACTCCATCCCGCCGGGACCCCCCGCCCCGCCGGGTAGGGGAGAATCCCGGCCCATGTTGTATCCTCTGAAAATCCTCGGCACTGTCAGCAACTCCGCCAATTTTCGTGTCATCCGCAAACTTACTAATCAGACCACCTACATTTTCCTACAGATGATTTATATATACGACAAACAACAGAAGCCCCAGCACTGATCCCTGCAGAACACCACTAGCTACAGATCTCCATTCTTTATATCATGCTTCGGAAGCATACATACATTGTTTAAATTTCGATCTGACTTTACATATAGACTTTGCCAAAAACAGGCACATCTTGTACTAGCCACACACTTACAACTACTCCCCACGCACTTACAACTACTCTCTCTGCAGAGGCTCCTAGCTTATCTTGGAATGATTACTGCCCCTGTCTCCTCCAGGTTCTTGCTGTCTGACTCCAGGACTTCCTTGTCACTAAATAGGTCAGATTCTGCCGATGTGTCTTTAAGTTTTACAAAGGTAAACTGCTGTTAGAATGTGCTTCTACTGACTTTTGCAACAAAGACACATGCTGACTCGACAACAAAGAGATCTGTAACCCTTTTCTATTATTTTTAAAATTATGTCTTAAATCTCACTATGTAATCATATTAAAACCTCAACGATTATCATTTATTTCCCCCTTCCACAGAAGATTATATGCTTATATGGATAGTGCTTTCGTTTCAATAGTATAATGTTATGTACATTCACTCTCTTATACTCTGTAAATCGCAGTGAACAAATACAAACAAAAAGGAGACAGGTAGTCTTCCTGTTACAATGTTTACACTTTCAGTTAGAAAATCTTAGTGCTTCACTAGTTTATTTTTAACTAGCTGTCAGCTAAGGGCTAGATTTACATTGCTCATTCTGGTTCAGATTCAGTTTGTTTGCTGCACTGATTGACGGTGAGTGCATCTGTTCTCAAGGGGCTGAGTCTTTTTCCTGTGAGATAGCAATCACAGAGAAACACCTTACGAACATTGGAATTCGGAGCAGAAGTAGGCAATTCGCCTTTTGAGCCGACTCCAGTATTCAATGAGATCATGGCTGATCTCTTCCTGGTCTCAAATCCACCTCCCAACCTGTTCTCCATATCACTTTAACACCGTTTTTAAAATCAGAAATATATCTATCTCCTTGAAACCATTTGATGATGCAGATTCCACTGCACTATGGGGCAGCAAGTTCCACAAATTCACCACAATTTAACACAAAATTGCTTGTGCGGGATTCTCTGTCCTGTCAGCCCCGTTTTCCGGTGCGGCGCGCCTCCGCCAGCAGCGGGATTCTCCATTCCCGCAGCCTGCCAATGGGGTTTCCAATTGTGGCCATCTCACGCTGTTGGGAACGCGCGGGTGTGGGTGCACTGTCGGTGAAATGGGGGATCCTGCTAATGGAAAATCCCGCTCCCAATATTTCTGGTACTAACAACACCACCACCTGGAAGTTCCTTATCAAGTCACCCATCACCTCGACCTGGAAATATATCATCGTTCTTTCACTGTCTCTGGGTCAAAATCCTGGAACTCCCTCCCCTAACAACACTGTGGGTGTATCTATACCACAAGGACTGCAAAAGGTCATGAATGTAGCCCAATCCATCACGCAAACCAGCCTCCCATCCATCGACTCTGTCTACAATTCCCGCTGCCTGGGAAAGGCAGCCAGCATAATTAAGGACCCCACGCAGCCCGGACATACTCTCTTCCACCTTCTTCCGTCAGGAAAAATATACCAAAGTTTGAGGTTACGTACCAACTGACTCAAGAACAGCTTCTTCCCTACTCGTGGACCTACCTCGTATTAAGTTGATCTTTTCTCTGCACCTTGCTATAACTGTAACATTATATTCTGCAGTCTCTCCTTCCTTCCCTATGTACGGTATGCATTGTTTGTACAGCATGCAAGAAACAATACTTTTCACTGTATACTAATACATGTGACAATAATAAACCAAGTCAAATCAAAAAGAAGAAAATAATATCTTTCTATAAAATCACTGCACTTAAAATATTTTCTTTTCTATTTGTACCCCTTTAATTCTGATCTCACCCATGGCGTCTCACCCATGGTGTTCTTGCGGCGGGCGTGGCGGAAGAATCCAGCCCTTATAGTCCTACTTTCAAGTCACTGAGAGACGTGATTGTTTAGTCAATGGCCTTGCAGTAGTCACAAGCAATTCTTGTGATTTATGATGTGGCAACACTTTGCAACCATATTCTCTTCAATTTTTCAAAGCAGGAAATACATTGAACAGTGAATACTGGAATAAAACCATTTTATTTTCAAATGGATGTTTGAGATAATTGTAAGGCAGTTGCTTGAATTGCCATTCAGGGTGACTTTATTGAAGTCACCAAAGCTCCAAGTTGCATATTAGTATTTTTTTTAAGTGTGTGATATCTGTGCATTTACTGTGAACTTCCAGAAATGGTTTTGTTTGCCAACTTTCCAGATGCCACTGTTCCACAATGCAAATGCAGTTATATGCTGGAGTTCAATTACTCTTGCTGCTAGTTTACTGTCATTTTGAAGTTGATTAACAGTTTAAATTCTTTGATGTATAGCCTATCTATAGAGTACGACAGTTTTCTAACTTGAGAGATGCTAAAAATATTAGGCAACTAAAAGTGCGTACCTTTTTAAACATGCTATTTTGGGGCACCTTTATTTCAGAGCTGGGTTGACCTTACTCACATGTGCATACTTCTCATTATTGCCAAGGTCATAATATTGAACAGAAAGCGAAACTCTTACAGTTCCTGATTGTTAGGTCCCCAAGTTATCAATTTCTCAATTTTACAAATATGATCATCAAGTCACTGAAATGCTTCCATTCCACGCCATTTTAGGAAGTTGTGTAAATCACCATTTTTAATTCAAATTGATTTCTCTTCATAGTAAATTAATTTGATTTATTCTCAAATAACATTGTGGAATTTTATATGCAGTTTAGAATTAAGAGCAACTTTTGGTGATCGAGTGGGGCAGAGTGCTCATTCTGGAGAGCAAAATATAATTCCCAAACAATGAAGTATGAGGAGGCATACTCACTTTACAGTTTTTCTGGGGCACGATTTAATAGAATAATTTCTATGTGTCATTTTGAGTTTGGTGGGGTGTTTCTCGATGGCCCCATTGGCGAGATCACAGCCTGTATTTAACAGTATTTAATGCTGACAATTAGCCCAAATGAGCTTCTCGCCATTACTGGCTGTTTCGCCATCTGATTGGGCGGATTCGATCCGCAGCTTCTTGACTCTTAACAAGAGGGAGCTGCTTTTTAAATGCTCCCTCATCATTCACTCCCAGTCAATACATAAGCATGACCTGCTCCTCGCTTTGCACAAGGCATGGCCCAGTCTGTAACGACCAATGCTGAGGACCTCTACATCATGTCCCATTTGCTGAGGGGCATGTCCCTGATGCAGCTGGATGTTGCCGAGGCACTGAAGAGCATGGCCCAGTCACTGAGGAACATCGCTGAGGGCGTCAACACCGTGGTGCAGACAATGGGGAGCCCCACAGGACTGGAAGGGCCAGATCCCTCAGTCGCCTCTGCGGCTCACTCCAGCTACCCCTCCATCCCATGGGTCATTCAATGGAGACCTTCAGGGCCCTACAGGCACAATCAGGGAGGAGGAGGAACCTCAGCAGGTGAATTTGGGGCCTGCCACCAAGGAGACTACGGCGGCCTCCAGTTCTTCCGCATCCTGCCCTCCTGACACCGACACATCTTAAGGGCAGCAGGCAGAACAGAATGGCGACCACTATGACACAGGTAAGTTGGCTGGGGCTCTCTGGCTCCAGGCCCTCCAGAGGACATCCTCCAAAGCCATCAAAGGCCACAGGGTACGGAAAGCATCAGACTGCATCCACCTCTGATGTGCATCATGGGGACACACCTAGACATAGCAGTAGGAGATCATGAAGATTGAGGAGCACTGAGTGGGCCCCATGATGGTTGTGGGTGGGTGGGAGGAGGAGGGTGGGTCACTATCTGTTGCTAGGGAGAATGAATGTATCAAATGTTCTCTATTAAAACATGCCACACCTCATACATGTGGAGCCTCTGACATGTTAATCTTCACAACAGGTATGCCTGCATCCCCGCCCCCGGGCACAGTGGTCCAAGATCAAACGCCCCGATGCAAACCCTGTGCATCGGATGAGTGTGAGTGTGTTGGCTGCAGAAAGACAGAAGACAGACTTTGGCGTAAAGTGAGGAGCAACAGAGCTTTCCTCACAGCGAGTTATCATCACTCTGCATATTGACTCGCTACAGTGCCGACACAGGCCCATCACCCTGGAGTGATGTTAGACAGACCCTTGGAAGGTGGAACAGGATGGTTAGCGAGAGGGCGGTGTGTTGGGGAGATTGTGGGAATGGGGGTAGTTGATTGGAGAAGGAGGAATGAAGGGAAATGGGGTAGGGGAGGGGGAATGAAGGAGGGAATTGGGGGGAGGGAGTAGGGGGAGGGGGGATTGGGTAGGGGAAGGGAAATTGGAGGAATGAGCTGACAGACACATCCTCGTCCTATCTGTTAAGGACACGGGCTTCCCTGGTCCTCCGGATGTGTCAGATCCTTGCCACCAGTTGTCCCCTATCCTCCGGCTCCTCCAGCGGATCCTCCCCGGGCTTGTCCTCCAGTCCCTCCTGGTCCACCTCCTCCTCATAAGAGGCCGCATGTCCCACCTCCTCCTCCTACAGCCTGTCGCCCTCTGCTGTGCCAGGTTGTGGACGGCACAGCAGACCATAAAGCAGGAGATCCTCTATGAGGTGTGCTGCAGGGCACCACCAGAGCAGTCCAGGCGCTGAAACCGCATTTTAAGCAGTCCGATGCACCACTCAATGACAACCTGGGTGGCAACATGGGCCTCGTCATACCTGGTCACCGCCTCGGTCTCTGGACTCTGCCTTGAAGTCATCAGCCAGGACCTTAGCGTATACCCCTTATCCCCTTAGGGCCAATCCATCATCCTGGGGTAGTCCTCGAAGATGCCGGTGATCTTAGAGTGTCCTCAGATGTAGTTGCCATGCACGTCCCTGGATAGCGTGCACACACGTGCATGATACGGAGGAGGTGGTTTCACACAATCTGAACATTTAGGAAGTGGATCAGTGTCTTGTTATTCAAGGGCACAACCTGATAATAATAATAATCGTTTATTGTCACAAGTAGGCTTCAGTGAAGTTACTGTGAAAAGCCTCTAGTTGCCACATTCCGGTGCCTGTTCGGGGAGGCCGGTATGGGAATTGAATCCGTGCTACTGGTCTTGTTCTGTATTACAAGCCAGCTGTTTAGCCCACTGTGCTGAACCGGTCCCTGTTGACATGGTGTGTGGAAGACAAGGAGTTTTAAACAACGCTATGTGATTTCTCGCTGTGGAGTCGGTTAATTCGCAGGAGGCCGCTGCATTCAACTTCAATCTCGCTAATGAGGAGATTGAAATTAATGCAAATGTAGGTGAATGATCTACTTGCCATTTTTTGGGTGTGATCCGGAACTCGCCATTGGGAGTGGGCTGGGTAAACCTCTCAATTTTGTCCTTTCCCGCTATTTACCCGGCACGCCCAGATCCACGGCAGGCGCAACGCGGTGGCTAAATCATGCCCGTAATTCATTTTGGAGATCAGGGAGAATCAGTGTAGAACTTTGCATCAAGAGACGAAACTGAGTCGAGCTATGATATTGTTCACAGGAACATTTGAGTTTCTGGATGAGAAAAGAACATTGTCCATCATGTTTGCCTTATATCATTCTGGTAGCCACATGATAGCACAGTAATGACAATCAATCTGTATCAATGAGCCCACAATAGATCCAGACATGAGGTGAGGAAATCTCCATTGGTGGAAGTTGTGAACCATCAGTCCAATGTCACCTGTCCCCCTCCAGCTTATACTCGCTATATAGATTACTCAAGTACTGAATCCCAATATATTATTTTGTGAAAAACATCCAGGTTACTCGCATTTAATTGAATCAATACAAGTTGCTTCCAATTGTACCCTGTTCTTTAGAGTTATCAATTGTTCACTGAAATAATGGCCGGGATTCGCCCCTACCCGGCGGGGCGGGGGGTCCCAGCATAGCGGAGTGGCGCCAACCACTCCAGTGTCGGGCCTCCCCAAAGGTGCGGAATTCTCTGCACCTTTAGGGGCTAGGCCCGCGCCGGAGTGGTTGGCGCCACGCCGACTGACACCATAACCAGCGTCAACAGCCTTTGACACCCACCGCCCGGCGTCGGGGCTGGCCAAAAGGCCTTCGCCGGTTCGCACATGCGCCGGTGCGTCAGCGGCCGCTGACGTCACCACCGGCGCATGCGCGGTAGGGGGGTTCTCTTCCGCCTCCGCCATCGTGGAGGCCGTGGCGGTGGCGGAAGAAAAACAGTGCCCCCACGGCACTGGTCCGCCCGCCGATCGGTGGGCCCCAATCGCGGGCCAGGCCACCGTGTTGGCACCCCCCGGGGTCCGATTGCCCCCCCCCCCTCAGGACCTCGGGGGCCCACTCGCGCCGCCAATCCCGCTGCCACCAGAGGACGGCGGGATTGGCATCTCAGCGGCGGGACTTCGGGCCGGAGAATCACCGCAGGGGGCACGCTGATCGGCGGGGCATGATTCCCGCTCCCGCCGATTCCCGGGTGGCGGAGAATTCCGCGGGATGTTCGCCAGCCCCGGGCGAACCATTTCGTCCAATGGTTTGAATTTGCCCCTCTTCAAATGCCGGCCCTGTGTCCACTGTTCGGGACAAAAAGAAATAGCTGGTCGTAGTCTACATTATTTATGATCCTAAAATTACTAAGCATGTTACCTCTTAACCTTTTCTTTTCAAGTGAGAGCATGCCTAGTTCATGTAATCGCTCATTAAAATCCAATTTCTTCTTCCCATTAAACATTCTGCTTGCTCTTTTCTGAATTGTGCTAAACGTTATAAAATCAGTTTTGCTCTGTGGCAACAAGAATGTATTCTAAGTGTGGGCACACCCTTGATTTCTAACATGGTAGGATTGACCCACTGTTTTGGCTCAATGTTTTACTACATCCCAACATCTGATTTACTTCACTCATTGCCATGGAGTACTCATGCGATCGATTAAATTAGTCAATCAGGAGCCACAAAACCCACTCATTTTCTATACATGTTATTATCCTTCCATATTAATAATAGCTCCTTCCTGGACTACTTGTCCCCATGCAAGGCACTTTGCATTTCTGTGCTTTGAACTCGCCATCTGCCTGCCCAATTGCCAATTACCTTCAAATCCTCATGTAGCTCCTCTCATTCAGGTTTGCAGCAAACCACCTTAATTCACTTTGTATCAGTAACAAATGTAGCCATTGTGCGTGTGACTTCCAGCTCCAAATCCTTTGTGAAGCCCTTAAACAAAATAAGTTCCAAACCAGACTCTTGTGGATTTTACTGGCAACATTCTCCAACACTGAAGACAATTTTTGTGCACCCACCCTCTCTCAGTTCACCAATGATGTATCCATTGTAAAATATTTCAGCTGATTCCAACTTTCAGCATCAGCATTTCCAGACAAACTATGTCAAAGGTGTTACTGAAATCGAAGTGCCCCAATTCCAATGTCTTATGCTTACCACTCTTATGTCACTTAATCAAAGAAAAACAGTAAACTAGACAGTGGGGCCTTCCCTTCATGAACCTTTTTTAGTTAATACTTAGGATTTAATTATATTTAGGTGCTTTGTTATGATTTCAAACGAGATCAGTAACTTTCTAAAGAAAAGTTATTAACTGAGAAGTTATATCACAATGATTCAAGGTTTGATCAAAAACCTTTACTGTACCAGAATGAAACAAGGCAAGTACTACTAACTTGACACTATGTTACATAAATAGTGTCATGATCCATCAGGGACCAGTAACTTTTTCTATAAAGTAGATAAAGGTTGAAATTCTAGTTACCCACGAGGATGATAAAGCACAAAAATTCAGCGTTTTAAAGAAAGAAAATAACGTTATTATACAAAGTCAGAAAATATTTACATTTATACATCTATCGTATAACATTTAGAATTAATATGATATAAAAATGAGTTAACGACAGATTGTGGTTAAACATACCAGGGTGCACCTTAAATTACAGATGCAACCATGGCAGATCTCATGAATTTCTCAGCAACCCCCCCCCCGACGTCAGTTACCATTGTGAGTCATCTAACCTCGTTAAAACTCTTGCGCCCTCACAAGGATTCCTTTTTACTGATAGAAAAGAGGACGTGAATGCACCTAACCAGAGGGCAGTGCACTATTGGCAATGGCAGGGGATGAGGTCTAATGGGGGGACCTAAAGGAGGGCCTGAAATGGGGGGGGGGGCATTGAAGGGGAGGACAATATCTGAAGGGCGGTAGCTGAGAGAGTGTCTGGGGGGGGGAATCAGGTGGGGGAAGGGGTCAGGTTACCTCACGTGTGTGTAGTGTGGTGTGGGGTGACCCATTATTCCCATGGTGACGGGGGGAGGGGAGGATGCCCCTTCTTGATGAGGGGTTGGGGTGCTCCACTTGTTAGCAGTGGCGGGGGAGGAGGGCCTGTCTCTGGCCACTGGGATCAGACATGTGTTCAAAATGACGGCCCGAGACCAGTAAGTACAGAGAAACCAATGCATAGTTTGCCGCTATGCATAATTTTGCACAATAATGTTATGTGAATAGCACCTCGGCGACTCTCCGAGTCCCAACTGGACACAGTCTTGATTCTCCGTTGGTGAGAGTACTTAGGGCGAGATTCTCCGGACTCACGACGGTTCGGAGAATAGCGGGCGTCGGAAATTTTTACGGCGACGCTGTTCCGACGCCCTCCCGCTATTCTCCGAACCCCGCAAATTGTCGGAGTCGCGTTTCCCGACAAACGCCTCCTTCCCGCCCCTGACACGACCAGAATCGCCACTGAGAGCCCCCCCGCTATTCACCGGTCCGGATGGGCCGAAGTCCCGACGTCATGGCGCCCTGTTTGGACGTCGTGAAACACACCTGCTTTTTAAATTCGTCAACCAGTCGGCCTGGCTGACGACTGCTTGGAGGAGGTCAGGGCACCACTCTGCGCACCGCTCAGCGCACCGCTCAGCGCACCGCTCGAGTCTGGCCACAACGGGGAAGGCATCCCTGGGAACGGGAGGGGGTCCAGAACGGGGGCAGTGGGGGGGGACGGAGGGGGCAGTGGGGGAGACGGAGGGGGCAGTGGGGGAGACGGAGGGGGCAGTGGGGGAGACGGAGGGGGCAGTGGGGGAGACGGAGGGGCAGTGGGGGGCGACGGAGGGGGGGGGGTTAGGTAGAGAGTGAGCCGTCCAACCCCGTAACAAAATGTCTGCCAGCATGCCATGGTGTGGCAGGTGACGAGGACACGGCCGCTGGTTCCCCTGTGGCTTCCGGCCACAGGCCACTGACGCACCCGTGAGGAGGCCATAGTTTACTGGCCGTTGGATGCAGAAAGTGACCAGGGGTTAGGCTGACCGCGTGTCAGCAGCGCGACCAGGCCACCGGGACACACTGGTATCCCATGGCTGGCGGCTGCCGAGGTGTCGACTAACGTCCGTCTAACATGTTCCGTTTCTCTGCCTCCCACCACCCTTCTGTAGGTTAGCACAATGTCTGTGAACAGAACGCCTATGTTCTGCGCAGTGGTTGGGGCCGCTCTACTGGATTTGGAGATGCAGCAGCATCCACACCCACAACCCGCAGTGGCTGCAGGGCCAGCTGCAGCAGCAGAGGGAAGGGCCGAGGAGTTGCCAGTCGTCGAGCAGCATGGGGGGGGGGGAGGAGGAGGAGGAGGAGGAAGAGGAAGAGGAGAGAGTGAGGGTGCAGCCACGGCGTCAGAGGCGACGACCAACGCCGAGGGTGTACCGTGTCCGGGTCTCTTTCCTAACAATGCCGGACATCACCTGCAGGAGAAGACTCCGGCTGAGTAGGCAGACGGTGATACATATCTGCCAACTCCTGTCGCACCTCGCCCCACGTGGAACGGGGGGAGGACACGCGATCCCGGTAGCCATCAAGGTGACGGTCGCTCTGAACTTCTATGCTACCGGCTCCTTCCAGTCTCCGAGCGGGGACGTCTCTGGGATCTCCCAGTCATCGGTGCACAGGTGCATCCGGGATGTGACCGACGCCCTCTATGCCATCGCCGATCGCTACATCACCTTTCCCGAGGACCAAGCAAGTCAAGACTCACGAGCCCGTGGATTGCCAGTGTGGCCGGGATACCGAGGGTTCAGGGGTCAATCGACTGTGTTCACGTCCCCATGCGCCCGCCTGCTGTGGACAAGGAAGTGTTCACAAACAGGAGGGGGACATACTCCATTAATGTCCAGGGTGTATGCGACCCCCACATGAGGTTCATGAACGTCTGTGCAAGGTTCCCAGGGAGTGTGCATGACTCCTACATACTAGCGCAGTTGTTCATCCCTGCGATGTTTGAGGGACGTCCCCCCCGGCTGAGGGGCTGGTTGCTAGGTGACAGGGGTTATCCGCTGAGGTCTTGGCTGATGACGCCTATACGGAGGCCTCAGACCAATGCGGAAACACGATACAACGAGGCCCATGCAGCAACCAGGGGTGTGGTGGAGCGCTGCCTTGGCCTCCTGAAGATGAGATTCAGGTGCCTGGACCGCTCCGGAGGGGCCCTGCAGTACCAGGCCGACAGGGTCGCTCGCATTGTAGTGGTCTGCTGTGCGCTGCACAACATCGCGATGCAGAGGGGAGATGACCTGTTGCAGGAGGCGGAGGGAGAAGCTAGTGGCAGTGGTGCCAGCACAGAGGAGGAGGAGGAGGAGGAGGAGGAGGACGCTGGCGGAGTGGCGGGCGCAGCACGCAGACACGACCCAGGTGCTGGTGATGTCCAGGAGGCGGCACGACGGACCCGGCAAGGACGGCGGGCACGCGACGCCCTGGTGGCAGCACGGTTCACGCATCGCATGTGACGTCCCCGATGAACACCAAACCACCACCTGCATCGCTAGTCATGCAGAGGGTCACCACACAACTGCCACCACCACAACCCCCCCCCCCCCCCTCAGTGTACACTGCTCCACTTCGACATGACGCTTATCACTGGGTACAGACGGAATGGCACAACATTGATGGCTGTGTCAGCGGGTGTGATCAGTGCCATGTGGAATGATGACAGCCCGCTCTGCGAAGAGCTGTGAGCTCAGAATCGTTAGAGAGAGTCTGACCCATGGCAATAGCTGAACCATCCACCTTGGTGGCCGCTGAGTTCGTCACTGACACTCCATCACGTGCCCGCGTGGGCTAGCTGTGGGAGGGGGGTAGGGGCAGGGACTGCACACCCGGCACCGAGGTTTCACCACCCGTCACCCCCAGCGACACTCGGTCACCATCACGATTCCTGTGCCTGTGGAACAATCACACGGTATTACAAGTAAGGTGGAACAGTGCGTTTAATATTAACAATTATTTACAGGTGCCCTAGCCCCTACAACTAAACTGTGCCCTTCACCCGTGCCAACTTACTCAGTGTCTATCTTAGTTGCCTTACGGGCCCTACCACTACGTCTAAGTGAATCCCCAGATGATACAGCAGGAGTGGAGGAGGATTGCTGCGAATCGCCCCCCTCGACTCGTTTCTCCTTGGCTATGCGTTTCCTGGGGCGACCCGGCCTGGATGGGCCAGGCTGCTCTGCGGGCGTCTCGGGTGACATTGTGCCACCCTGCTCTGCCTGCTGCCCACCCGATGCACCAGGGATGGGACGGGGGGAGGCCGAGAATTCCGGGACGTCCCGTGATGGAGTTAATGGGACGGGCCCCGAAACCTCCTCCTCCCTCGGGGAGCCCGGTGGCCCCCGGGCCTCACTTTGGGACAGAGGTGCGAGCGGGGAGGTTCCCCGTCGCACCACCGACACCTGGCGCTGCCAGTCCTGGAGGCCTGCAACGGTATCCACCAGGATCCGAAGGTTTGCAGAGACGGAGTCCAGGGAGTTAGACATTCCCGCCAGGGACTGTGCGATCTCAACCTGTGTGTGCACGATGCCATCCAGCACATGTGTCAGGCGGTTGATGGTCTCCGCGACCGACTGCTGGGACTGTGCCATGGCGTGCTGCGACTGGCCAATGACCTGCTGAGACTCGGCCATGGCCCGCAGGGCGCCGGCAATGTCGTTTTGGCTCTGGCACATTGCTGCCTGTGAGAGGGCCACCCTGTCCAGGGCCGAGGATGACACGTGCACATTAACCCCAACGTCTTGCATAACCTGACCCATTGCCTCCACCGCGGATGCCACCCGTGCGGTGTCGGACTGGGTCTCTGCCATGAGCGGCACCACTCCCTGCTCTTGGACGCGGTTCGACTCCTCTAACAGCGTCTGCAGAGTCTGGAAGGAAGCCCTCATCCCGTCATTGTTTCCCTGGGTTTCCTGAGGCATCGGCTGTGCGGGTGGGTTGATAAACTCCAGGAACTCAGAAAACGTCTGGGAGCCAGCTGCATCCTGGGCCTGGTCTGGCCTCCGCGAGTCCGGGCCCTCTGTTGCTCCGACCTCCACCTGCTGTACCTGCTCAGCTGTGATGTGCCAACCAGACTGTGCCCCAGGAGACTCATCACTAAATAGGCCCGCCGGGGTGTGTGTCTCTGGGATGATGGATGTGGTGGGAGAAAGCAGTGCCGCAAGCCCGACGCTCTCAATGCTTAGGGCCTCGTCCATGGTGTGGGGCTGCTCAGCGACAGGAGGGTTGTCCCTGGCCATTTCTGGTGGTGGTGGTGGACCTCGAACCCTCTGTGCGTCCTGGTCCGCAGATTGGGTTGGGGCGGATAGGGCTGCCCGCTGATCGGGCACCCTCTGTTGTGAGGCCCCGGGTGAGGTGGCGGCAGATTCCTGTCTCCGTCTGGAGGAGGACGGCCCTGGTCGTTCGGCATCACGTCCTAGGGAAGAGAATGAGACGGGTTATTTCGATTTGCTCGGCAGGCCGCTGGACGGTCCCAGTGGGAAGGGTGTGTAAAGGGACAGAGGATGGGGGAGGTGTCCCAGTGGGCAGGGTTTGTGAAGGGACAGAGGATGGGGGAGGTGTCCCAGTGGGCAGGGTGTGTGAAGGGACAGAGGATGGGGGAGGTGTCCCAGTGGGCAGGGTTTGTGAAGGGACAGAGGATGGGGGAGGTGTCCCAGTGGGCAGGGTTTGTGAAGGGACAGAGGATGGGGGAGGTGTCCCAGTGGGCAGGGTTTGTGAAGGGACAGAGGATGGGGGAGGGGGGGGGGGTGTTTGTCAGGGAGGGTTGTCTCACTTGCTGCAGTTCCGCCAACCTCGCATTGCGCGATATCGCGGGTGGCAGACCCCCCAACAAGGTCCAGTGTCCTCTGTTCAAAGGTGCTGAGGGGGTGCATGTTGGGCGAACCCCCTCCAGTCTTGTGTCGCTCATGGTGGTTTTGACCGGCCTTGGCCTGTTGGGGGAGGGAACATAGGTAGATCATTACAAAACGGTAGGTATCAGCAGTCCGTTCAGATACTGGCACAGTTTGGGGGGGGCAAGTTGTCATCAGACGATTGCATCTCTCCTCGGGGCCAGAGTGCTGGGTCTGTGACAACTTTGTGAACCACCCTCAAATAACTCTGCCCCAATCCCCCCCCCCCCCCCCCCTCCCCCGGGCAGTTAAGGGGGAGGGATGGTTGTGACTAGGGGGCACCCTCATGGCACTTACCCTGGCAGACCTGGTGAGGTCGTGTAGCTTCTTCCGACATTGCTCTGCTGAGCGAGGGGTCTGCCCCACAGCACTGACGGCAGCAGCCACGTCACGCCAGGCCTGGCGTACCGTGCTGGCAGATTGGCGATGCCCTCTCCGCGGGCGGATGATGCCCCTCCTCTGCTCCACGGCATCGAGCAGCGCCTCGACGTCAGCATCTGCAAAGCGAGGAGCAGCTCTCCTCGGCTCCGACATCCTGCCCGACAGATTCTGTGGTCGCCCGCGCCTTTTTACGGCGTCGGGCGGCGTCACATGGGCGGGTTCGTGTCGTCGTCGCGTTCCGTCGTCATAACGCACGTAATTGACGCGGCCGCGCTACTAGCCCATTTCCAGGAAGTGAATCCGTCGGGAAATGAAGCCTTCGCGACCGTCGTAAAACGGTCCCGATTTTTACGACTGTTTGCCGACTTTCCGCGGGTGCGGAGAATTTCGCCCTTAGTTTCTGAAACAGAGAATCCTGCCCCACATCTCCAGTTCCCCAGCTAAGAAAGCCAAAAGCTGTTTTATGCCTCCATCTCTTCTATTCTGATTCGATTAAACAACTTTGGATAAACTTTAGTAATAAAAGCGGAATACTGTGGAAATACAGGAAATCTGAAATAAAAACAGAAACTGCGAGACTGTGGAGAGAGTAACAGAGTTACATTTATAGTACAAAATGTCTCTTCGGAATTGGAGGCTGCTGATGTGGAAAGCGAGGACAAGGGGGACACTATCATGGTTTTGGGAAGGAAAGAGATGAGGGCAGAAGTATGGGATATGGGTTGTCACAGTTGAAGATCCTTTGATCCATAGTCAGAGTGGAAGACTGAGGAAAAAGGAAGATGTATCAGATTCGATTCTGTGAAAGGTAGCATAATAAGGAGAAAATGGGAGAATAGAATGGAGCCTTTATAGGGACCCGGGTGTGAGGAGATGTTGTCGGGTAGCTGTAGAAGTTGGGGATCTTTTAATGAATATTGGGAGACACTTTATCACCAGAAATAGGGACAGACAAGTTAAGTAAGGGAAGGGAAGTGCCAGAGATAGACCATATGAAAGTGAGAGGAGGTTGGAAATTAGAGGCAAAATAATCCTTCAACTTAATAATAATAAAAATAATAATCTTTTTATTGTCACAAGTAGGCTTACATTAACATTGCAATGAAGTTACTGTGAAAAGCCCTTTCAGAGGAGAGCACAAAGCAGCACTGATACAGTCATCGATATCCCAGGAAAAGGGTTGGGGGGGGGGGATCTGAGTAGAACTGGAACAAATGGAAATGTTCCACTTACCTCCTAAAAAGACAGGCATAAATAGGCCGAATGCAGGTACACATCGCCACATCTTTTATTTTGACGACGTGAGTCAAATTTAAAGAAAACAGTTATTCAACGAAGGAACATGTTTAAGCAGGCAGAGAGTGGTGGCGGATGGGGATTGTTTGGGCCTCTGTTTCACGAAGAAGCAGAGAGCCCTCAGACTGTCCTGATGGGGGAACGGAGCTGCAGAAGGATTGGATGTCCATAATGAAGAGGGTTACCTGCTGAATTGCCATTTCTTTTGGGTATTTTGGCAATTTCTGAAGTTCAGCATTTTAGTACCCTACCATCACAACATTGGCCTTCCCAGAACTAAATATGACCTCTAAAACAGTAACATGAACCAGGAAAATAAGTATTTGTCACAATATTTATACTTTAAGCCCGAAAATCTCTGTTGGTATTTCCCCAAAATGCTACAGGATCTTTAGATTCACTGGTTCACTGTTCCTGAACCAGGTGAACCATGTTTTTCCAGGAATTCACTTTGAATTAAGTAACACTCGTCAGTGTTCCTACTATTCTGAGGTATGAGGGGCAGGATTCTCCGACCCCACATGGGGTCGGAGAATCGTCGGGGGGCCACGCGAATCACGTCATGCCGCCCCGATGCGGAGAATCGGTGCCGTTGGGGCGGACTTGGTCGGCGCGGCGCCGGTTGGAGGCCGCTCTACCCTGCCCCATGCAATTCTCCGGCCCGAAAAGGCCGAGCGGCCGTTAAAAAAAAAAACGAGCCCCGCAGGCGCCATTCTATCATGCTCAGAGCCGGCGGGACCTCGCCGTTGAAGGGTCTGTGGGCGGCCTGTGGGGAGGGGGGGTCCAACCCCTGGGGGGCCTCCGATGTGGTCTGGCCCGCAATCGGGACCCACCAATCGGTGGGGTGGCCTCTCTGTCTCCCGGCCTCCTTTCTTCTGCGCCGGCACCTGTACTCCTGCACCATGTTGGGTCGGGGCCGGCGCGGACAAGGGAGATACCGCGCATGCGCGGAAATCGCGCCGGTGGGACTGCGCATGCGCGGGTTCACGCCAGACCCACTGCGCATGCGCGCATCCCCCGGCGCCCATTCCACAGCCGGATCAGCAACTGGAGCGGCATGAACTGCTCCAGCGCCCTGGGCCAGAATTGCTGATCCTGGGGCCGTGTTGACGCCGTCGTAAAACGCGATGGCGATTTCGACGGCGTCAACACCTCAACTCAGGATCAGTGAATCCCGCCCCAGATTTCCTGCTGACCTCCTAGAAGCTAGCTTGGGCGTGATCTTCAAGCACTCTTGCTGAATGACCCCAACTTGAAAAAAACCTTTAATTGATAACCCTTTGCTTCTGATCTGAGTGGGTTTCCTCAGGGTGCTCTAGATTCTCCCCACAGTCCAAAGATGTGCAGGTTGGGTGGATCGGCCATGCCAAATTGCCCCTTCATGTCTTCAGGTTAGTTGGGGTTACGGGGATAGGGTTGGGGAGGGGGACCTAGGTAGGGTACTCTTTCAGAGCGTCGGTGCAGACTCGATGGGCTGAATGGCCTCCTTCTGCACTGTAGGGATTCTATTCTATTCTATTCTGACAGGATTTCTCTCTTTCTGCCTGTTTCCAAGTTGTAAACTGCCTGCATCAAAGCTGCTCCCAAGCTGGATAATGGTATTTTTGAGAAATCGTGCTGATAAAATCAAAACAAAAGGGTGGGTGTGATCCAGCGAAGTTAAAACTAAGTTTGCTTTCGGGCGTTTTTGGCTGCAGCGCCGAAAATCATCCCTCAATCTGATGGCACTTTGCCATTTTTTGTGGTCTCTAGTAGTTTCTGCCCATCGAGGCTGCACTTAGAGAGATTTCTTGCTGGCGTGATTGGAGCAGTACCAAGGTGCCTGGGAGCCTGGGTGCCAGGGGAAGTGCCAGAATAACAAACCAGCACCTACAAATGATGTATCGATTTGAAGTCCATAGATTTATAAAGAAACCACAACTCCATTCTTCAACCACATTTACAACTTTACCATTTTTGGCTGGGTTCAGCAGCATGATAAGAACTGTCAGATCTCTTATGAGTCCAGGGGTCATTCATCATACGCATGTTGCCAGTGGTACTCCTGTTCTCCCCTGTATAAGACAATCGCGTTTAAAGCTTTTGCTACTAAAGCAATTCTCGGCAAAAACCAAGAACGGGATTCTCCATCGGTATTCTCCCTTCTGCCAGTAGAGCACCCGCACCCCCGGGTTTCCCGGAGGCTTGAGGTGGCCACAATGGGAAATTGCATTGTCAGGTGGCCGGAAAGCACATGGCGAGGACGCGCTGCCGAAGAACACACCCTAGCGAAATAAAGTATCCTACAGCACATTTTTGTCACACCACCCAGCATCCACTTTTGACAAGAAATAACACCAGAGGAGGAAAGTCTAGGCTAATGACTCCAATATTTTATTTTAACCTAATAAACTGGCAAAATATTGAGTCTTCCAACTCTGTTGAATTGCACCAAAAAAAATTGGAGATTGCTTTGTGCAATGTATTTGGTTTTAAATCAGACTGCTGTAGTTTGCTATGTTTTTTGCAAGAATTTATCTTTCCAGTAAATTTGAATAACGGAAAACAGAACGACAAAATTCTGTGTGTAAATAGAAATTTGATTATTAGTGGAACAGCAAAAGGAAGACTTGCATTTGGTTAGGACCTCTCACAATCTCAGGATGTCTCACACCGCTTTACAGCCAATGATGTCCTTTTCAAGTGTAGTCTTTGTTGTAAAGTAGAAACTGCTAGCCCATCTGTGCACACAAGTTCCCACAGACTACAAAGTGATAATGGTCAGATAATCTGTTGTAGTCAATCTTGGTTGAGGGATAAATATTGGCTGGGATATTGGGGAAGAACGTCCAACCTCTCCTTAGATTTGTGCCCGTGGATCTTTTAAATCCACCCATGAGGGCAGACCTAACCTCTGTTTCACATCACATCCAGAAGATGTATACCACAGAAAAATGTGCTACATGCAATTGGATACAGAACATTGGTAGAAGTACACTAGTTCTTTGTTCAGGGCAAATTGTTCTTTAGTTGAAAAGAAATGTCTGTTGACTGCATTAAAAATAACACACTGTAGGAGCACTGTGTACAGTCTGTCATCTGATAGTCATATGAATTCTATTGGGGTGGGGGTGGGGTGGAAATCTTTCCCACATAGGTACACTTTTGTAAGCGTCATTCCCTCCTTTTTTTGTTTAACTAATTATCTACAATTAATCTTTCCATAAATTGGAACCACATCTGACAAAGAATGAAAGTCTACGCATAATGGATCGTTCATGATTTGTGATTCCTATATGTTTTTTTAAAAAATAATTTTTATTGGAATTTTCTTTTACAGAAAATATAAAATATTACGACAAACAATGAAATTCAACAAAATAACCCATAATAACTGTAACACCCCCCAGACCGTATCACCCCCCCCCCCCCCCCCCCCCCCCCCCGCCCCGGGTTGCGGCTGCTACTGTCCCCGTACCCTATCGTTGAGCCAGAAAGTCGAGGAAAGGTTGCCGCCGCCTAAAGAACCCTTGTACCGATCCTCTCGGGGCGAATTTGACCTTCTCTAGCTTAATGAAACCCGCCATGTAATTGATCCAGGTCTCCACGCTTGGGGGCCACGCATCCTTCCATTGTAGCAAGATCCTACGCCGGGCTACTAGGGACGCAAAGGCCAGCACACCGGCCTCTTTCGCCTCCTGCACTCCCGGCTCCACCCCAACCCCAAAAATCGCCTTAACGGAGCCTCCATCGAGCCACCCACTTCTCCCCTATGTCGCCTCCACTGCCCCCAAATCTTGAGGGAAGCCGCCACCACCGGACTCGTGGTATACCTCGTAGGAGGGAGCGGCCACGGCGCCGTTACCAGGGCCCCCAGGCTTGTATCTCCACAGGACGCCCTCTCCATCCATTTCCATGCTGCCCCCTCCATCACCCACTTGCGCACCATCGACACATTGGCTGCCCAATAATACCCCGAGAGATTGGGTAACGCCAGCCCCCCCCCATCTCTACCCCGCTCCAAGAAGACCCTCTTCACCCTCGGGGTCCCATGCGCCCAAACAAAGCTCATGGTGCTACTAGTCACCCTTCTAAAAAAGGCCCTAGGGATAAAGATGGGCAAACACTGAAAAAGGAACAAGAACCTCGGGAGAACCGTCATTTTGACGGACTGCACTCTACCCGCCAACGATAGCGGCACCATGTCCCACCTTTTAAATTCCTCCTCCATCTGCTCCACCAGCCTGGTAAAATTAAGCTTATGGAGAGTCCCCAACTCCTGGTCACCTGCACCCCCAGGTATCTGAAACTCTTCACTGCCCTCTTAAACGGGAGTCTCCCAATTCCCTCCTCCTGATCACCCGGGTGTACTACAAATACCTCGCTCTTGCCTAAATTTAACTTATAGCCCGAGAAGCCCCCAAATTCCGCTAACAGCTCCATCACCCCCGGCATTCCCCCTTCTGGATCCGCCACATACAACAGCAGGTCGTCCGCATACAGTGATACCCGATGTTCCTCCCCACCCCACACCAGACCCCTCCATCTCCCTGACTCCCTCAACGCCATAGCCAAAGGTTCAATCGCCAGTGCAAAGAGCAAGGGGGACAGGGGGCACCCCTGCCTGGTCCCACGGTAGAGCCTAAAGTACTCCGATCTCCTTCCATTGGTAACTACACTTGCCATCGGAGCCGCGTAGAGCAGCCTCACCCATTTGATGAATCCCTCCCCGAATCCGAACCGCTCCAGCACCTCCCACAGGTACCCCCACTCAACTCTATCAAACGCTTTCTCTGCATCCAGCGCCACCACTATCTCCGCCTCCCCCATCACTGCCGGCATCATGATAACATTTAGCTGTCTCCGCACATTCGTGTTGAGCTGTCTTCCCTTGACAAATCCTGTCTGATCCTCGTGTATCACCCCTGGCACACAGTCCTCTATCCTGGTGGCCAGGATCTTCGCCAGCAACTTAGCGTCAACATTGAGGAGCGAGATAGGCCTCTATGATCCACACTGCAAGGGGTCCTTATCCCGCTTCAGGATCAGAGAGATCAGTGCCCGCGACATCGTCGGGGGCAAAGCCCCCCCTCCCATGCCTCATTGAAGGCTTGCACCAACAGGGGGCCCACCAGATCCGCATACTTTTTATAAAATTCCACCGGGAACCCGTCCGGCCCCGGCGCCTTACCTGACTGCATTTGTCCAATCCCCCTGACTAGCTCCTCCAATTCTATCGGCGCCCCCAGCCCCTCTACCTGCTTCTCTTGGACCCTTGGGAAACATAGCCTGTTCATGAAGCTCTCCATCTCCTATCTCCCCATCGGAGGTTCCGACCGGTACAGCTCCTCGTAGAAGTCCCTAAAGACCCCATGTACTTCTGTCCCCTTCTGCACTACATTCCCACCCTTATCCGTTACTCCACCAATTTCCCTAGCCGCATCTCGCTTACGGAGCTGATGCGCCAACATCCTGCTCGCCTTCTCCTCATACTCATATACCGCGCCCTGCACCCTCCTCCACTGTGTCTCCGCCTTTCTGGTGGTCAACAAGTCAAATTTGGCCTGCAAACTACGCCGTTCCCCCAGCAACCCCTCCTCTGGTGCCTCCGCGTATCTCCTGTCCACATCCAGGAGCTCCCCCACCAGTCTCTCCCTCTCCTTCCTCTCCCTCCTTTCCATATGGGCCCGGATGGAGATCAGCTCCCCCCGGATCACTGCTTTCTGAGCCTCCCAGACCATCCCCACCCGGACCTCCCCCATGTCGTTGGTATCAAGATACCCCTCAATACGTCCCAGGACCCTCCTACACACCTCCTCATCAGCCAGCATCCCCACATCCAGGCGCCAGAGCGGGCGCTGGTCCCGCTCCTCCCCCATCTCCAGATCAACCCAGTGCGGAGCATGGTCTGAAATCGCTATGGCCGAATACTCGGCATCCTGCACCTTCGGGATCAATCCCCTGCTCAGGACGAAAAAATCTATTCGGGAATAAACCCTATGGACATGGGAGAAAAAGGAATACTCACGCGCTCTCGGCCTCCCAAACCTCCAGGGATCCACCCCTCCCATCTGGTCCATAAACCCCCTCAGCACTTTGGCCGCAGCCGGTCTCCTACCCGTCCTTGAACTGGACCGGTCCAGTGGGGGATCCAGCACTGTGTTAAAGTCTCCCCCCATGATCAGGCCCCCCGCCTCCAGGTCCGGAATGCGGCCCAACAAGCGCCTCATGAAGCCAGCATCATCCCAATTCGGGGCATATACATTAACCAGCACCATCTTCTCTCCCTGCACCCTACCCTTCACCATAATATATCTGTCCTCCTTGTCCGACACCACCTCAGCCGCCTCGAAGGCCACCCTCTTCCCCACCAGAATCGCCACCCCCCCGGTTCTTTGTGTCCAATCCTGAGTGAAAAACCTGCCCCACCCACCCCTTCCTCAGATGAACCTGGTCCGCCACCTTCAAGTGGGTCTCCTGGAGCATAGCCACGTCCGCCTTCAGCCCCTTCAGATGAGAAAATACCCTAGTTCTCTTAACCGGCCCATTCAGCCCCTCACGTTCCAGGTAATCAGCCGGATCAGAGGGCAACCAGCCCCCCTCCCCCGCCGGCTAGCCATAGCTTATCGACTGCTCGCCCCACCTGACCCGTTCCCCATGGCGATAACGCCTCTCCTCTACCCCCCGGCCCACACCAGCTCCTTCCTGGCCATTCCAGCAGCAACCCGGTATCCCCCCCCCCCCCCCCAGGCTAGGACCCCTCCTAGCCACGACGCACCCTCCATGGTACTTCCGTGAGTCAGCTGACTTCTGCTGACCACGGCAGCTCCCGCCAAAACCCATCCCCTCCCGGCATGGGGTCATCCCCCTCTTGCCACACCTCCTTGGCACCGCTTCAGCGCGGGAAAGAAAACCAGTTGAGGCCACGCCCCCACCTCCAGCTCCACCCCCCCTGCCCCGCAGCGCGGGGAACCAGAGGAAAGCCCGCGCTTTCACACTGCCACACCCCACCCTTCTGACGCAGCTCCCCAAAGTCCAGTTTCACCCCAACCCCCAGCCCCATACAGAAGAGAACACATAAAACACAAACCCCCAACATTCCCCACAGACCCCATACCCAACATACAGACCCACCCGGAAACAGAGCAAAAAGAAAACCAGCATAAAAAACACGTGTCAAAATTGAGGAACAGCAACAGCGAAAACAGCAACAGCCATAGTGTGTCCCCAGACCCTAGTTCGAGTCCAGCTTCTCGGCCTGAACAAAGGCCCACGCCTCCTCCGGGGACTTGAAGAAGTGGTGCCGGTCCTTGTATGTCACCCATAGACGCGCAGGCTGCAGCATTCCAAATCTGACTTGCTTGGCATGCAGCACCGCCTTCGTCCGGTTGAACGCGGCCCGCGCTTTGCCACCTCCGCACTGCAGTCCTGGTAGATTCGCACTACCGAATTCTCCCACTTGCTGCTCCTCTCTTTCTTGGCCCAATGATTCCTATATGTTAATGTTTCCAACAGATTTCATTGAATCCCCAAACTTTTATTTTGGTAAAATGAGAAGAGATAAAGTAACGGGAGAATAAGTGATATGTGTGAACTTAAATCTCTGCCTTCTATTTCTTCTGAAGGCATTGCTGTTTTACTCAGTCATGAGGATGCTCACCTCATCTGTTGAATGCTTGAACATGGATTCTTAGTTTACCAGTGATGTAACATAAATTGAGCAGCAGCATGCTCAGGAGGTTTTGTTTATTTTTACTGTCAAGATCTATCAGAAGAGTTTAAATCCACTTTTTGAGAAGCATGAATTTTCCTGTTTTGGTCTCGAGTGAGATATTAATATACAAAAAGAAGATTTTTTTGAAGTACATTTTGCCATAAAATACAAGTTAGTAGAATGCACAGAACAGTAAATCATTTGCAAAATTCTTTATTGAAGATAAAGGACTGTGGAAAAGTTCCAAAGTAGTAGAGTTAGACTTTATGTTTTTTAAACATTGTGCATGGACCAATATGTGTGTTTGCGTGAGATGGTCACCATCATTATTCATATGGTATTTAAATTGCCTGAGTGCATTTAAAACCTTGATATTACTCTCAGATACTCCAAGCTAGACATGTTGTTTAACATATACAATACATTCTTTCTAAACTTTTTCTCAAAATCACTATTATTTTCACTAAATTGTGATGAGTTTTCCTGTATTGAGACTCACCATGAATTAATTTTTGATCTTCATTGGTTTATTTGCATGATTTATTCACAAGCATTTATTTTTACCCCACTTAACACCCAAAACTGCCTCAGTGAATTTTACAAAAATATGATTTGTTCAATATTTCTTTCTCCAATCTGTCGCGAACCAAAGAGAAACAGATTTTAAAACCGACAAAAAATGAAAATTGTGAACTCTTGCTGTAAATAGTTTGATGTGATATGTCAGACCTTGACATTTAATTACACTCTTATTGATATAGATAATGCCATAAAGTTATGGAGCTGAAAATTGAACTGGCTGCATAACAAGTCACTGAACTTCATTTCTGAGATTTTGTCTGGTCATGATTTCTAATTAAGATGCTCCGTGATTAAGTGTAGGCAAACGCAAGATTCAAATGTATATGGATTTATTTGCATATTCACCAGACTTTGCCTTGATTAGACACTATAAGACTTCTTTGCTGATGTGCAAATCATCCAGTAACGTATCGTAAAGAGATGTCATACGAAGTGAGATTCCGCAGTGAGATGTGCTAGACCCCAACTGTTCACATTATATATTGATGATTTGGACGGAGGAAGGGGCTGGTTTAGCACAGGGCTAAATCGCTGGCTTTTAAAGCAGACCAAGGCAGGCCAGCAGCACGGTTCATTTCCCGTACCAGCCTCCCCAAACAGGCGTCGGAATGTGGCGACTAGGGGCTTTTCACAGTAACTTCATTTGAAGCCTACTTGCGACAATAAGCGATTTTCATTTCATTTCATGTATTATCTCCAGATTTGCAGATGATACAAAGTTGGGTGGGAGGGTGAGCGGTGAGGAGGATGCAGAGATGCTTCAGCAGGATTTGGCCAGGCTGAGTGAGTGGGCTCATTCACGGCAGATTCAGTATATTGTGGATAACTGTGAGGTTATCCACTTTGATAGCAAAATTGGCAAGGCAGATTATTATTCGAATAAGTGTATATTGAGAGGTGGATGCTCAGCGAGCCCATGGTGTCCTTGTAAATCAGTCGCTGAAAGTAAGTGCGCAGATACAGCAGGCAGTAAAGAAAGCAAATGGTATGTTGGCCTTCATAGCGAGAGGATTTGAGTATTGGAATAGAGATATTTTACTGCAATTGTATAGGGCATTGGTGAGGCCACACCTGGAGCATTGTGTGCAGTTTTGGTGTCCTCATCTGAGAAAGGATGTCCTTTTCAATGGAGGGAGTGCAGGCTGATTCCTGGGATAGCGGAGCTGTCATTAGGAGAGACCAAGTTGGTTAGGATGCAGAACAAGACCAGCAGCGCGGGTTCAATTCCCGTACCAGCTTACCAGAACAGGCGCAATAACTTCCTCCAGGTGCTCCGGTTTCCTCCCACAGTCCAAAGATGTGCAGATTAGGTGGATCGGACATGCTAAATTGCCCCATAACGTCCAAAAGGTTAGGTGGAGTTGCTGGGTTACGGGGATAGGTCGGTGGCCTGATCCTAGAAAGGGTGCTCTTTCAAAGATTCAGTGCAGACTCGATGGGCTGAATGGCCTCTTTCTGCACTGTGGGGATTCTATGATTTAAAAATCAAATTTTAACTTGTATATTTTTCTTCCTTTTCATTTCTTTTCTGCCTCCGTTACTCCACTCTTTCTTTTCCTTTCTTCTATTTGGTTGGACACTAAATTCACCCACCCTAATTCAGCCTCCTTCTCAGTACTACTTCTGCTTGCTTCTCAATTTTTAAATCTCATTACCCCCACTTGTCCCATTGTTCAGCAAGCTCTGTACCCTCTGTACAATTAGCAGCTTTCAATTCCACCAACTTTTGTGGGCATGAAATGGTAAAAGCTAAGCATGCATGGGTAAATCTAGGACACACCACAAAATGTCTAGCTCCAGGAAAATTTGCTCCCAACAAATCATACAGTCACTCACCTCTGCTTGCTTACCATTATTAAGAACTTGCTCTTGAGGACTAAGCCAATGGTTTTTGAGCTACTACTAGTGTAAAAAGTGAATGTCGCACAATCCCAGAGGCTGATCTCTCCTTTGAGAGAGAGTTGACAGACTGGTGGTGATTTAACCTGAGGATCACCACACGTCAGCCGAGGGGCAAGATTGAGAATAATCTCAGCCGGTACAGCAATAGAACTCGCGCTGTTGCCCATCAATTGCCAAATTTGATATATTTGGAACTAAAGATGGTTTTAAGTGAGGTGCATTTATATTTGTGGATGTTTGGATCAAAATGTAGTTTTAAGTTTAATTTGTTTGTGTGTGAAGAAAGGTGAAACCAGGCTTTGGTTTCAATTTAGAGTTTTTGAGATGCATTTGGGATCTTTTTTTTTCTTTATTCATTCATGGGATGTGGGCATCACTGGCTGGGCCAGCACTTATTGCCCATCCCTGAGGGTATTTAAGAGGCAACCACATTGCTGTGGATCTGGAGTCACATGCAGGCCAGACCAGGTAAGGATGGCAGATTTCCTTCTCGAAGGACATGAGTGAACAAGATGGGTTTTTACGACAATTAACAATGGTTTCATGGTAATTTGGCATGGTCAATCCACCTAGCTTGCTCTTCCTTGCATATCTGCTTAATCATGATTAATTCAGAATGGGTTAATCCAGATTTCCTTCTGTCGATGAGCTTCATTGGTTTTTTGCTGACTGTATGGGGCAACACATCGCTCGAAATAAGTAATGCTGCAACTGTGTTTGAGAAAGGATGCAGCTGGCACTTGGAACAGCATCAGCATCGGATGCAGTGAAGTAGACCACAGGCCTTTCGACTGGGTATGGATCAGAGCCAAATACTGGGAAAAGAGAGATAAAAGCAATCAAAAATGCGGCCGCTATCATTAGATTAAGATTGTTATTTTCAAAATCGGTGGGACAGCCTGCAGTGTCAATAAGAATGATTCAACAAATGATTCATTGTGGAGTAGGTGAGTAGCAGTTATGGCTTTATACTCCTATGAATAAGAAACAGTTGACACTTCAGTCTCATAAAATGGATATGCACAGATTTATGCCGCTGCTTTCACTGAATACAGCCACGACTGCTTTGGCAGAAAACCAGATGCTTATTGCATTTTACAGAACCTGAGGGGAAAGTGTTTAACCAGCATTGGAGCAGGTGCAGTTGCTACTGAACAATTCTAAAAAAAAAGTCATGAACTTTAAGAGAAGGCTGAAAGAATGGCAAGCATAAAGACAGGACAAAATTATAAAACACTAGAGAATGAACTGAGTTTTAATTGCAGATATGTTTAAAGAACAAAGAACAATACAGCACAGGAGCTAGCAATTCAACAAATAATTTAATCTCAGATGAAATGCATTCAAATAAAATAACCAGATTGAAAAGTGACTTGATCAATGCTAATGATCTGTGAGTTTCAATAAATTTGTTTTGGTGGTAGAAATTCCCCAAACAGAATTCTACAAAGTGAACACATTATTATGTGGACTTTTGCAATGCTTGTGACTTCTTTCTCATAAACCCAGGGTACCAGGGTAAATATGATCTGGAAGAGGTCCTGTATTAAACAATAAACAAAGTTGCTTTGGTTTACCTGATGCTTCACTTATAAATAAAGCTATTAGTGTATGTTTTTGATACATTAACCAAGATTGCGACAATAATTAAGCTGGCATCAGTTGTTCAGTAAAGGAAGATATACTTGGTCATAAAAACATTGAATTCAGGGGGTGGTACGGTGGAGCAGTGATTAGCACTGCTGCCTCAAGACCCGGGTTCGATTCTGGTCCCGGGTAACTGACCTTGTGGAGTTTGTACATTCTTCCCGTGTCTGCGTGGGTCTCACCCCCACAACCTAAAAAGATGTGAAAGATAGTTGGATTGGCCATGCTAAATTGCCCCTTAATTGGGAAAAAAGTATAAAAACTTTGAATTCTAGAACTGTAGAAAAGTTGCATGTTAAATTTAATTGATTTAATTAATCAAGGAACAGATTTTCATTAGTGACTAATGCGCCTACTCGACAATTAGCATGCGTGATGAATATGATTAGTTCAGCCACATGGAAATTCCATGGATAAGTAACAGAGGCAGATTAGGAAGAGAGGAGCATGCAAATTTTTTTTTTACAAAATGCAATCGGGGGGGCTCCATGACAGTTTGCAACTCCCGCTGCCTTTCCCAGAAGTAGACTCTGTGTCCAGATGATAACCTGTCTGGTACTGGCGATGAGTCAATTAAGACCATTAAAGCAGCAATGAACCCCCCCTTTTACCAAGTGGTGTGGTATTTTTCTGGAGGTGCAATGGGAACCCCACTGTGTCCACAACTGTACCCTCACAGGAGTAGAGAGCACATGCAGTGACTCTGTGGGGTGATCTTCAGCGGAATAAAAAATACTCATCTGAAAATAGAAAATCTGTAGGAAAATTGGAAGTGTTCCCGCTCAAAAGGATCTACCTGATGCCAACTCCATCATTAGTAGTAATGCTTGGATTTAGTGGTACCCTTTCATTACCATCTATCTAAGCAGAGCACACCATTCTCAGTGGAGCTATTGGAAAGCCTTTCATTTAGGGCAGCACTGTGTCATTGCTGCCTCAATGCGCCAGGGACCTGAGTTCGATTCCAAACTTGGGCGACTGTCTGTGTGGAGTTTGTACTTTCTTCCCGTGTCTGCGTGAGTTTCCATCGGGTGCTTTGGTTTCCTCCCAAAGTCCAAAGATGCACAGGTTAGTTTTATTGGTCATGCTAAATTACCCCTTAGTGTCCTTTGATATTGATATATCTTTGATATTGATTTTACTAGGCTGTGATTGACAGCTTCCACACATCCCCAGCTGTCATCATTGTGCCATTCATCTTCATTCACAGTTGAGTAAATTTGAAGTGGTCTAATCACAGTGTTTATAAACATCAAGCTTTGATTGACCGCTCATGGACCACTTCAAACAGAATTCAGTGTTTTCCAATCACCCCTTCGTGGTGTAGTGACTTTGAAGTAGCCAGCTAGAAATTGATAGCACTTAAGTTTGTTTGAAGTGCTCCAGGAGCTGTTAATCAAAGGTTGATCTTTATTTAGGGGCTCTTTGATGGGGGAATCTGGTGGGAGTGTGGTGGGCTTGCAATGTGGGAGGTAGCGTGGCCCCCAGATTGACTTTGGGGGCAACTCCCTTAAAGAGTTACCCTCTTGGTCCACCACGAGGTGGACCATGTCAGGGTCATGTTTATCAGGACCAATAGTAATTCCTGTCCCTGTGATTCCCGACCCAGCGGAGCAGAGAATCATATGGGCCCAGATAATATGGTGCCTGGCCCATTAAGTAGATGCAAATGGGTCTCAGTGATCCAACTGCATCCTCCCACTGGAGGGCACAAACATTGATCCCGATGCCAGCTGGGAGTTCAAGCAGCGGAAACGTGCATCAATTCTGTTTCTCCTTGACATGGATTCTCCTCCTCATCGGTAACTCCGCTACCAGAGGAAACCCATGCAGACACGGGGAGCACTCCACACAGACAGTCACCCAAGACAGGAATTGAACCCGGCTCCCTGGCACTACGAGCAGTGCAAACCACTGTGCCACCATGCCCCCACTGACATTGATTTTAATCTTTCTAATAATTATATTTTAGTACTAAATTTGTGGAATTAAACATTGCAGTGCAAAGTCTTTAAACATTTGTGTTCTTGTCGAAGATCCTGGTTTCCTTTGAAGCAAAAGCAGACACTCTGTACCCGTCATTAGCTATTTCATTGGCTACCAGGTGACCATTACTTTTGCAATACATCATAGCTAATTCCATTTGGAGCTATTTAACATTAGGATAATGTATACCTGTTGTCCTGAGTCCGCAATGCATGTTTTGTTAGATACAAAGCTGCTATAATATATGCGTGATGTGGAGATGCCGGCGTTGGACTGGGGTGAGCACAGTAAGAAGTCTTACAACACCAGGTTAAAGTCCAACAGGTTTGATTCAAACACGAGCTTTCGGAGTGCAGCTCCTTCCTCAGGTGAATGGGACATAATATATCCCATATATAATATATCGCATATAAATATGCGATGCATGATGCATTGACTATGACCAAATCCAGGACTTTAGACTAAATAAAGGATTTGTAACTTTTGCATACTCGTTAAAGGATTAAAGTATCTAATCTGTCCTAAAAGCAACAGGAATGAATATTATATATTAGAACATTGCACACTCTTCTACTGTGTTACTAGGCTATAAGCAATGGTTATGGAAATTGGAGATCTGCAGAAAAATAGCATTTTGACAAAACATACAGTAAAATGACACAGCACCACTTCACAGCAGTGTCCAGAATGTAGTTGAAAGCTTTCTTTTGAAATGATACCAGATAGCTGGCATGGGGAAAGGTGAGTATAATTTTTATTTCTTTTGATCCAAACTCCTGCACTAATCGTTTTCAGTCCTCTATAATTAAAGTTGTCTTTGGTTCAAAAGCTACATATAACAAATGTTTGCCATGACATGAGGTTGAAGACCCCTCTCATTAAATGTTAAATGTAATGGCTATTCAGTAACTCTGAACTGGTTACAGGAAACTGAGCAATTATAGTACCCTGAGTCCCAAAGTGCGTTCAAGTGTATCCCAGTTGCTGGATTAAGAGGTAGCTTTGCTGCAGCGTATGTTTAATGCAATGTCTGCTCATGCTGTTTTTATAATATGCAAGGAATATCCTGAATTTTCCGTCACTTCAAAGGAACTCCACTGTATGTAATGGTTTTAAATGTTAATTCCTTATTAATGTTTTTCATATGGTCCATTCACAGTAATATTTCATATTTAGTTTCTGAAACCCTGTAAATGCTTTATCAGCGATATTTGTGAGGAAGTAATTATCCAGAAACCTATTTCCATCAGTGACTTAACTAACCTCCTGTTACTTCCCAGTAAAACTACTGGTCCAGCTCTTGTGTTCAGCAGTGAAGGGACAGTGCACACAGTTCATTGAGCTGACAGCTGCTCATAGTCTCTTTAGGCCCTTTGAGCAGCATCTCACTAGTGGGCCAAAACCACCAAACAGAGTTGGAACGACTCTGGCCAGACAGAAAACTATCCACGTACCTGCCTATATTGATTAGGCTCCAACTTATGGTGGAGGATCCTGCAGAATTCCCTCTATGCAGAAATCCTCAGACAGCAGTGAAGAGTATCTGTGCGAAGCCAACCGCCTCCCCGCCCTAGGCCCTCAGCTTTTGAGTGTACGAGTAAAAAAATTAAGGGTTAAGGGGATAAGGCACAAAAATGGAGTTGAGGAATATCATGTCGGATCAGTCATGCTCTCATTGAATGACAGCGCAGACTCGATGGGCTGAATGGCCTACCTTTGTTCCCACGTCTTATGGTCTTATGGAATAAGCAGCTGGATAGCTGGGTGAGTGTTAAGTGGGTTGGGAGGTAGTCAGGCCAGGTTGGGAGGGGTTGTCCAACCAGTGGCTCGTCGGTTCCAGTTGGGGCAGGGAATAGGGTGGTGGGCAATGGTTGGGTCAAGAGGAGTTGGGAGGTGGAGTGGGTATGGGGAGGATGGGGGGGGAGTTGGCATGGTCAGTAGGAGTCAGGTGCCTGCAGATCGATGGCCCCGATCGCGGGCCAGGCCATCGTGGGGGTCCCCCCGGGGTTGGAGAATCGCTGGGAGGGGGCGCAGCCGGCGTCAGAGCGGCGAAGCCGGATTCACGCCGCCCCCTGGGGATTCTCCAACCCAACAGGGGGTTGGAGAATCCTGCCTCTGGTGTTTCTGGGGCATGAGAAGTGGGGGGAGGGGGGGGGGAGGGGAGAGGGGAGAGAGCCTGGGGGTATCAAGAGAGAGTTGCGTGGTGGCGGCTAATGTTGTGGTGAAAGAAATTTAAACCACTCAAGTCTTTAAGTTGCAGTATTCAGAAACGCACTTGAGAGACATAGCCCAGCTCCTACAAAATGGCCATCCGGTGCCAGGGCACGCAAATATTATCAGCAGGGTTCTCTGACCCCCCCGCTGGGTCGAGAATCCCCAGAGGGAGTTCGCGGGGGGGGAATCGCGCCCCCTCCCGACCCTACTGCCCTGGCTGCCGTACTCTCCGGCGCTGCAAACGGCCGCTGACTGGCTTGGCGGGAATTTCACCCCACCCGAAAAATGGCGGTGGAGAGTACGGCAGCTGGTGACGGGGCGGGATTCCCGCCACGCCAGTCGGGGGCCATTTGCAACCCCCCGGCAATTCTCCAGGCCCCAATGGGCTGAGTGGCCGTCCGTTTTTGGTCAGTCCCGCCGGCGTGGGTTAGACATGGTCCCATACAGCGGGATCTGGCAGGTAAGTCGACGGGGGGGGGGGATCAGACCCTGATCCACAGTGGTCTGGCCCGCAATCGGGACCCATCGATCTGCGGGAGGGCCTGTGCCGTGGGGGCGCTCCTTCCTTCCACGCCGGCCCCTGTAGGACTCCGCCATGGCTGGTGCGGAGAGGAGAACCTAGGGCCATGCGCCAAAATACGCCGGCCGACCTGCGCATGTACGGAACCATGCCGGAGGTTCCACACATGAGTGAGATTGCACCGGTCCTTTGTCGCATGCGCAAACTCGTGCAGTCCCAGCGGCGCTAACCCCTCCGGCGTCCACCTAGCCCCCGGAAGTGCGGAGAATTCCGGGGTGGTTCGCGCCACTTTTACCGCCGGCGTGGGAACTTAGTCCCCGGAAAGGAGAATCCCGCCCTATAAATCTCATAAGTAGTGTTATACAGGCTGAAGCTGTAATTTAACCAGTTTATCACACCTTTGCTAACCCATCTGTAAATGTGATTAAGTTAACGATTGTTACTTTCCATCATATGCTCTGAAAATGGATCGCTAAATATCGTGTCCCAGTCACGGGATCGTCAGACGTATCCTGTAGAGGTCCTGACACCACTGAAGCCATGATGAGACAAAAATCTTTCTTAAAAGGACACTCCCATCATGCTGAGAAAGGGTTCTAATAAATATTCTTTTAAAGCTTTTAATACTCACAACTATATTTGCCTAGTTCAAATCTATAAGTATTTAATTTCAGATCATTTTGATTACCTCCTTCATTAGATACATCGGGTCAGGCTGGGGGCGGGGGGGCGGAGTGGGGAGGGTGAGGTCAGTCGTACAGTTACCCAGGATTTAGATTAAGATCTCTCTGTCAAGACATTTCCTGGGTAACTGACTAGCTAAGTAAGTTGAAACTGTTCCAAGTCTCTGACTCAAACTGAAAGTTAGAGACTTTAAGGAGGGTCGCCAAGCGCACATGAATTGGAAGTTCAAACTTCTTGAGCAATTCCCATGGAATTATTGCATCAGGACCTCCACAGGATACGTCTGGTCTCTGACGATCCAGCGACCGGACGACCTGGGACACGATATTTAGCGATCCATTTTCAGAGCATATCCATAGAAGTGGACCTATGCTGTGTGGGACCAGGGCAAGCAACAATATGTCTCTTTCTTCAATCAGGTTGAAGAATCATTCTGGTGACTAACAGGGCTGTTTTTTAAAAGTCTAGATGGTGTTGAGACCAAAGGCGAGTGGACAGAAGACTGTGTGCAACCTCTCTGGCCTCTTCCCAACTCTGGGGTATTTTCAAAAAGATCTTCTCCTGCACTGATTGGAATTATGCAATCAACAGACCCCAATGGAGACTAACCTCCAACATTGTATCTGAAACATAGTCAATGAAAGGAGGTGCCTTTTGATAGCAGGTCTTGGTGGAGGGGTCCCGATCCCAAACAGAAATTTATTCATTCTAGCGAACCCATGATTCTAAAATCTCTAAAAGTTCCATCTTTTCTGTGTTCGTTCTGAACCTCTCTGCTTCCTTACCCAGCAGTCTCTCCTGTTTTTCAAATCTTTTAGTCTGAGCACCTATTTTCAGAAGACCACTTGCCCTTTCTTTTGTGTCAAGATGTGAAAGCCAACATTTGATTCTATTTACGTTTTGGCCTTGGCCTCTTTCCCCATATCAACAAAGTCTCATGGGCCTGTCTCCAGGTACAGTTTAAGATGATCACCATTTCCCTCTTCCAAGACTCTCTGTTTTATCGAAAATTAAAGGAAACATTTTAATTCATAACCGAATTATAAAGCCTTATAATCTTTAATCAGGCCATTGACATTGTCTTCCTTCTTCTCTGGCTTTCATCCCTCAGTCCATGTCTTAATGGTATCCACCCATGTGATTTTTTTCTTCTTCCTCTTCTATCTAACTCTCAATTTCTCCATTAATTGTTGCCTGGACAATGCTGTTGGGTTTTGAATCTGTACTTGGCTGTTTCTCACTGTAATTAAACTTGCTAACTCTCTTGATTCATGAACTTCTACATTTGGTATTACCGACTCATTTGTCTTTCTGTCTATCAGATGATTCTGACCAACCCCATTATGCATAGAGCGCTACACGCCACAATAATTATTGGGCTAGATACATTTTCAGTTTCATGTTTGATGTTTTTGGACTTCCAGACACTTCTTAAGTCACTTGTCATACCACTTGCTGTAGCTAATCTAACCGGGATTTCATTCTTGGGTTTAATTCTTTCTACTTTTAATGCAGAATGACCTTTCAAACTTTAAGCAGCAGTTTATTGTTTTGGAATTCTGAAAAAACAACTCCAATTTAATGTTGTGTTGCAAATAATTAGAGTTTATGAAACGGATGGACAAAATGCTACTGATGTGCTAAAATCAGTAATCTTAATATTTAATAATGAATAAGATGATTTACTAATGTATTTAGTAAAATATAGTTAGGTGACAGACATGTAGTAATCTATCTCCTTCGACATGTAATAATCAATCTCCACAAATATGTAATAATAATAATTATGATTATTATCTCCATGGACATGTAATAATCTATATCCATAAATATGTAATAATCTATCTCCATGGACATGTAATTGTGTTACGTACTCTGGGATAACACAGGCTGCAACTGGATGCAGCTTTAACCAAAAGATAGTCCAGACCTTGAAGTTAGTTCAATCTGATTTATTGAACCAGTAGCACAGTTAGCACAGTTCTCTATGAGTTTGACTCTCTGCTAACCTAAATGTGGTTACTCTGACGGAACCAGACTAGCTTTTAGCCACGTGCTGGAGGTGTGATACTGTAAATACACCCTGACTCACTCTGTAGATGTTCATCAGTGGAAAGAGGCGGAATGTGATTTACCACCCGAGTGTCCTGCCTGCTCATTGGTCATGTCCTGTTCTCTGTGTTCATGAGCTGCCCGTCTGTGCCTGTCTGCATATCATTATCTGCATGCCTGCATATCATGACAGTAATAATCTATCTCCACAGATATGTAATAATCTATCTCCCTGAACATGTACGCGATTCTCTCAAAAACTGACTCAGGGCATGAATCTCTGGAAAAAATTCAAAGAGTGCATTTGTGGCAGGTTAGAACCGGCGAGTTCCCCACCGCTACCCAGCGACACTTCGTCACTTTTTTGGGTCCGAAGAAATTCCTCACCAGTTTATTACACACTTAGAGGGCTGGATTCTTCCGCCCCACCCGGCGCAAGATCGCCGCAGGCAGGACGTGGACCATGTAAAGGTCCATTGACCTCGGGTGAGAATTTCCGGTCACGTGGCGGGTGCGGCTGGAGAATCCCGCCCAGAGTTTGTTTCAGCACTGGAGAGATCGGGCTGCCATTTTGAAAGTGTGTCCCCATCTCTAAGTCAGCACATCCTTCCATCCACAGGAACCATCACCCCCACACATACATGAATCTACCTATTTTGAAATTTGTGTGAATTTGAAATGAATTGAATCCAATCTCTCCACCACACCCCTACTTAACTACCCCTTCTTTCCCCCACCACCAAACGTGCATACTCTCCCCAAATAACACAGCTGTTACAATTGTATGATCCTAGTAAACCCATTGAATCACTTTATTACTGCCTAACAGCTCTTCCTTGGCAAATCATAAATAATTTACAGAGTGTTAAGCAGACATTAAAAACTGCCTTACAAATGACATGTCAGTGGGTGTGGTTTTACACTTTAGCGATGTCAGTGCAAATTATCTTGCCAAGTCGAACATTAACATCTTTTTGTTGCTTATGGAAGAATCTCATTATCCTTTTCCTGCCCAAGGCTTGTCACAACAAATACTTTAACCTCATTTAAACCCACTTCCAATGGGCATTTGCCACATTTATCATTTCATCACAGTTGATATGGCAAGGCAAAGAGTACACACATGCTGAATAACTCATGTTGTGAAGGATGTTTATTTATGATGACTGCCTTCCTTGCCTCTTCGAAGACATTTTCATCAACAAATCCAGATGATCTACCGATTGGGTTGGGGCAGGAATAGACTTTCAGCCGAGTGATGTCATTACCAATGTGGCCACTTGTATTTTTTCTTTGAAAAAAAGAGCTTTGGTGCATTAATAAAACAATTCCAGTTCATCGTTTTGCTGGGGTTTGAAATGTCTCAGATCAGAATGAATGTTGTTCCTTCCGTTCATGTATTGCACTGAGAACAACATGTCTCATTCATTGAATCCTGCCTGCCGTTCCATACCAGCGAGTGTTACTTGCATGAAAGCGTCTCAATGAAGGTTCACATGAGACAATATTTTTTCCGTTAATATAGAATTCCAAAAGGACTATTTGTGCCAATGCGTTACTACCAAGAATTTTTCATGCAATCTAAATTTTCTTTTTAATAATATTGAATGGACATTATTTTAAAGTGGATCAGAAGCTTTGATGTGTCCTTCTAAAGCTGAGCATTATTACTTTTTGAGTTAAGGTTAGTGTAATTGAAAGTTATAGAAAGGTATGGGCACATAAAATAAATATTTATATGCTCCTTGATTCATGAGCCTTGGGTTGAGACAAAAATTAATTCCATATCAGTATTTATTGGTCCAAACACTAATCACAGTGAACAAAGCAAAATACTGTGGATGCTGGAAATCTGAAATGAAAACAGGGAATTCTGGAAATACTCAGCTTGTCTGGAAGCATCTGTGGAGAAAGGAACAGAGATAATGGACAGGATTTTCCAGTTCTGCCTGTCTGGTAAACGGAGGCTACCAGCTGCCCACCCCATGTGCTGCATGCGTTGGACTGTGTAACACTGTCGTTTTCTGTGTCCCCCAACCCTCCCGCGGGAAAAGGCCGCTCTCAACAGTCAGGAGCGGAAGAAATTCAGAGGGGGACCACCGGACCTGCGGCCCCTCACAATGGCCGAGCAGAGGACCCTGAATGTGGTCGGTGTTCTGAAGAAGTGGGAGGTTGCCGCGTAGTGCTCGCCGTAGGCGAGGAAGAGAGCTCCTGATGAGTTGTGGTTCCCCATGACACGTGTGCCAATCCCCCACCCACACTACCCTCACCCCAACACCACCACCCCCACTCCACGCCAACCCCCATTCTGCCCCGGCTCATGGTCTAATCAAGTTTCTTCTCTGTGTCATATAGGACTTGCTCGTGATGGGGCACCTCGGACACGCCCCACCCCTCCGTTGACTAACACTGCCCACACCCTGGGTATGAACCGCAGCCCCTGTAGGGGCTACTGTGGGTGTTGCATTCGGTCGGCGGGTGGCGGCCGGGTGGGGAATGGGGTGTGGCAGTAGGATGTGGCAGAGGGTGGAGTGTGTGGGCACCCATACGGCCGGTGTCACTCTGCAGAACCAGGGGCCAAGGTGGGTGGTCAGTGGATGTGCAGCAAGATGGCCTTGCTGCACACCCACTGTGTCCATGCCTGGACACCACCCCAATCCTTTGGCGGGTCAGCCCGGCGACTGGGCCTGTTCCCCCGTCCCCCACTACTCTGACCCTGCCCCCGCCTCACCTCAGCCAGCCCGGCCAGTATCCGACCCTGCAGCACGCAGTCACTCCTCTCTTTGGCCTACCTTCTCTCCCTTGGTAACCACCATGCCGGTTTCATTATTTTGTAAAAGCACAAATGAACCGCGCCTTCGGGAACTCGGCCCATCGGAGGATGAGAAGCGCAGAGGCCCCAGCGAATACCGGGTTGGACCCTCCAATGATATGCAAACAATGTTTACTGTACTTGGGTTCCGGAACACATTGGCGCCGCTGTCGAGGAGAATCGCGATTTGGTATATTCTCCGCCCAGTCGCTTTTGCAATTTTTGCATCGCCAAAAGGAGAATCCTGCCCATGTTCTCTTTCAGAGAGTCGGTGCATACTCGATGGGCCAAATGACCTCATTCTGCACTGTCGGAATTCTATGATTCGACGGTCCATCCAATAATCTGTCCGCTGTGGACTATTTTGTGGAGGGCAGGATTGGAGAATTTGATCCTGTTACCTTTCATCTGTCTCTTTCTCATTAGCTATATATACATGAACTATTTCAAATAATTGAAAGGTTGGCGCAATGTACAGATGCTTGATTTCACTGAACAAGTTACCCGTACTCCCTGTAATTAAATCAAAGAAAGCCAAAACCAGGTTGTGATGTCCAAGTACTTTCTTTTTTCTCTCTTTTGTACTGCGACCTGACAAATCAGACAATTATTGTGAAGTAAATACAAAGAGTTATTACCTCTATCTTAAAGCCTTCAATTACCCGCAGATGGTTAACTCATATGTATACTTTTCTACTTATTGAAAGTCATTAAATGTCTTGCACACACTTCTGAGCAGCATCAGCTAAAATGATCTATTTAGACCAGGGGTGGGCAAACTTTTCTGTGCAAGGGCCACATTCAGAAATTCACAATTCACAAAGGGCCGCATAGTATATTAAGTAAAATAATTACTTCACCCGGTTATGATTCTGGGCGCCTCATATAGAACATAGAACAGTACAGCACAGAACAGGCCCTTCGGCCCTCGATGTTGTGCCGAGCAATGATCACCCTACTCAAGTCAACGTATCCACTCTATACCAGTAAGTAACCCAACAGCCCCCACCATTAACCTTAAAAAAAAATTTAAAAAAAAAAAAAAAATTTTTTTTTTTTTTTTTTTAATGACTTGGTGGGCCGCAGAAATACCTTTGGCGGGCCGCATGCGGCCCGCGGGCCGTAGTTTGCCCACCCCTGATTTAGACTGATTCAACCATCAGTGGCATATTAAGAGCAATATAAACTCATTTGTGATGGTGATCTTAGTTCTGTATTTTTAAAAGTGCTTTGCAGTTCATTGAGTAAGCACTTCACTGATGTGTCCAGGATAAGGAAACACCATTTTTGAGGTTCACGGGGTCGGGGGGGAGGGGCAATTGGATGTTGGAGAAGCTAGTCAGTTTGGGGGTAATTGAGGGTTCAGATCTTTAGGATCTGAATACGATGCTCCCCCCCCCTCCCTACCCATCCCCTGGCAGATTTTGAATTGCGGACCAGCGTGGAATTGCATGGATGAGATTCCCTCCAGGATTCCTCCCCACCCCAACCTGGATAAGATTTTACGGTTGGGGGGGGGGGGGGGGGGGGGGGGGGCAGGACCTAGGAGAAGCTTGCACTAATTAAGGCCCTTAATGGCCACTTCAAGGCCTTTTTCTGCCCAGTCTCAATTTTCAGGCTGCTGTGCACCAGATAGCTCAAGCAGGATTCTCGGTCTCGCTCAGGAAGCTGGGCATGGCTGCCTCCGCTGGAAGCTCCCTTTGACTGGGGGTGCCCTCCTGCAAGGATCGGATACCTCTGGACCTCTCTGCCACCTGCCCCCTCACACTTCTGGCCTATCCCCCAATAACCCGTTCGTGCCCCTCACGACCACTCGCAGGAAACGCCTACCCTCCCATTCCCCAGTACCCCAAACACTTACCTGGCCTCCATGTCTGGACACGTTGCTCCTCGTACGTTGCTGCACTGTTTCTGGATGGGCTGAAAAGTTGTTGACCAAACGGATTGGCTGACAGCTCTCTAAGGTGGGAGTTCCTTCCAAGTGCGAACAGAGGACCCTACCTGCTCCCAATCAACGCTCATCTGAGCGTGAAATGGCAGAGGGCCTGTCATAGCCGACGGGAATGCATTCCCCACTGACCTTGCAGATGGCAGGAAGCTGTGTGTCTGCTATCTGAGAAACTCAGGCTCAGCAATTGCAGCAGGATTTTTCTGACCAACATTTATTTGGATAACTATTGCAGTAATAGGTCAAAATCGTCTGAGTTCCCTAACTCTAACTCAGAGTCGAGGCCTTTTTGTAGGATCCCGGAGAGCAGAAGAAATGCACACTAGAAGTTCAAATTTCCCAGTGAGTTGCCGTGGAGTCATTGTACTACGCGAGAGATCCCATACCGAATCTTGTGGGGGTTATATGTGGTTTCCGACGATCTGGAGACCAAAGATTTGGGCCATGATCTAATCCAAAAAATGTTAAAATAAGACTTTTGGTAATGAGTAATTGTAGAATATATAATTGGTTAAATTATTTTGGATGGGACCTTATTTCTTACTAGCCATGTTTTCCTCTTCAGAGCAACTTTATAATGGGAAGTAGATTTGAGGAAAATTCTAACAGTAATGGACCTTTCCTGTCTTATTAATCCATTCACGCAATTTTTCCTTTTGAAATTATTCGTGGAAATGGGCCAGAGAAAAAAACTTTGGCTTCTCAAGGACTTGTGAAAGGCAGATTGGCAAAGCAAGAGACCATCTGTCAGCTCCAGCTAAGTAAGGAAGTTGAGGTATTTTTCAATGGTGAAGGTGAAGTGACACCTTTTTTTCTGCACACATACCAAGTTTCTGTATAGCTACCCAAGTGTGTTGCCTTGAGGATTGCCTTGTTGGAGCATATCTAGCGCGTAGTGCACAAAGGTAATGTTATTCAATTTTCTTTTTTAAAGTGAATTTGAAAGATGGATTTACATTAAAAATGGGGCCTTTCACCCCAGTGAACTGAGTTTAATTCCAATTGCTCAGCTGGACTTTTCTGCTCAAACTGCGTGCAAGGTTACTTAAGGGTATAGAATTTATTCAGATTAGGGGTCTGTCATCGCTTCTCAGCCTTTTGGCGAAGGTGAGCGTGTGATCAGGTGTAATGCCTGGATCTGGTATGTCTCTCTTGTGGGGACCATGAATTGGATTCTATTCAAATTGTTTTTTGGAGCAGGCAAGGAGCTGGATTAGGAGATTGCCCATCTGCACTCTGAGCTCTGGCTTTGTAATTCTGATAAAGTAATAAAAAAAAAGATTTGGGGTATGACGTTATGACGTAAGAATGTAGTAATATTTTTCGATTCGGCCTGTGTGAAAATGGCTAATGTAATACCCCTGTTTAAGAAGGGGGGGAGACAGAAGATGGGAAATTATAGGCCGGTTAGCCTGACTTCGGTCATTGGTAAGATTTTAGAGTCTGTTATTAAAGATGAGATTGCGGAGTACTTGGAAGTGGATGATAAAATAGGACTGAGTCAGCACGGCTTCGTCAAGGGGAGGTCATGTCTGACAAATTTGTTGGAGTTTTTTGAGGAGGTAACACATAAGTTAGACAAAGGAGAACCAGTTGACATGATCTATTTAGATTTCCAGAAGGCCATTGACAAGGTGCCACATAGGAGGCTGTTGAATACATTTAAGAGCCCATGGTGTTAAGGGTAAGATACTGGCATGGATAGAGGACTGGCTGACTGGTAGAAGGCAGAGAGTGGAGAAAAAGGGGTCTTTTTCAGGATGACAGCCGGTGACTGGTGGTGTGCCTCAGGGGTCGGTGCTGGGATCACAACTTTTCACAATACACATTAACGATCTGGAAGGACGAACTGAGGACACTGTTGCTAAGTTTGCAGATGATACAAAGATATGCAGAGGGACATGTAGTATTGAAGAAGCAGAAGGACTTGGACAGGCTAGGAGAGTGGCAGAGAAGTTGCATATGGAATACAATGTGGAAAAGTGTGAGGTTAAGCACTTTGGGAAGGAGGAATGGAGGCATAGGCTATTTTGCAAATGAGGAAATGCTTAGGAAATCAGAAGCACAAAATGACTTTGGAACCCTTGTTTAAAATGCTCTTCAGGTTAACGTGCAGATTCAGTCGGCAGTTAGGAAGGCAAATGCAATGTTAGCAATCATGTCGAGAGGGATAGAATACAAGAGCAGAAATGTACCTCTGAGGCTGTATAAGGCTATGGTCAGACCCCATTCGGAGTATTGTGAGCAGTTTTGGGCCCCAAATCTAAGGAAGGATGTGCTGGCCTTGGAAAGGGTCCAGAGGAGGTACACACGAATGATCCCTGGAATGAAGAGCTTGTCTTATGATAAACGGTCGAGGACTCTGGGTCTGTTGGAGTTTCGAAGGATGAGGGGAGACCTTATTGAAACTTAAAGGATACTGCGAGGTCTAGATAGAGTGGACATGGAGAGGATATTTCTACTCGTAGCAAAAACTAGAACCAGAGGACACAAGCTCAGACTGGAGGGACAGTCCTTTTAAAACTGAGATGAAGAGGAATTTGTGGAATTCTTTGCTGTAGAAGGCTGTGGATCCCATATCATTGCGTGTTTTTAAGGCAGAGAAAGATAGGTTCTTGATTAATAAGGGGAACAAGGGTTATGGGGATGAGAAAAATATCAGCCATGATTGAATGGCGGAGTAGACTCGATGGGCAGAGTGGCCTAATTCTGCTCCAATGTCTTCTGATCTATATTCCACATTAAAGATTGTTACGGATGCCTGATCAGCTTTCAACAGTAGCTTAGAGACTGGACCAGAGCCGCAAATTTGAAAGTTTAAAAAAGATTTTGAGCACCTAATTAATTTTTTTCCAATTAAAGTGCAACTTAGCGTGGCCAATTCGCCTACCATGCACATCTTTTTGGTTTGTGGGTTCAGACCCATGCAGAAATGGGGAGAATGTGCAAACTCCACACGGGCAGTGACCCGGTGCCAGGATCGATCAGTAGTCCTCGGCGCCATGTGGCAGCAGTGCTGACCACTACGCCACTGTGCTGCCCTAAGCTTTAAGTTTCAAGAAGGTGTGGAACTATCAATTTGTTCCAGGAGTGATAACATAAGAAATATTTTATAAACAAACTTTATTAAAACAAAAGAAAATAAAACAATATTTAAACCGTTAAAATTCAACCCTAATAATAGTAGATTACATGTGGTTTCTTAACCTTAACACACTATAACAATAATAATATTTATTGTCACAAGTAGGCTTACATTATCACTGCAATGATGTTACTGTGAAAAGCCTCTTATCGCCACATTCTGGTGCCTGTTCGGGAACACAGAGGGAGAATTCAGAATGTCCAAATTACCAAACTGCACGTCTTTCAGGACTTGTGGGAGGAAACCGGAGCACCCAGACAAACCCCACACAGACACAGGGAGAGCATGCAGACCCCACACAGACAGTGACCCAAGAGTTGTGAATCAACAGTGTTAACCACTGTGCTACCGCCATTAAACAGCACTTGAACAGAACATGCAGCTCTCATGCCACTTTCACAGGCAGACAAAGGCAATACTTGCATTTACAAAGCAATTTTTCTTCTGTTAGGGAAATTTGTTCAGAACCCTTTTCCAAAGCCTGCCTCGGAGGCAATTTTCATTACCCCTCTTGGTCTGTTTCCAAAGTTTTCTCCCGAAACTGTTCAAAACAGAGGTGGGGTTCTCTCAGCCCCAGGGCTAGGCCAGATAATCCCCGCGACCGGTGCGAATCGCGTCACGCTGGCACACGATAGTGGGGATTCGGCGCCATTGGCATTGGCGTGCTTGGCACACCGCCGATCGGGGTCTGCTCTACGCCAGTCTCAGCCCGGGATGGGCCGAGCGGCCATTGTGAAATCGCCGAGTCCCGCCGGCTCCGTCCACACCTGCTCTCTGCCAGCGTGGAAGGGTCGGGGGGCGGCCTTTGGGGGGCGGGAGGGGGTTACGACCCCGGGAGAGGCCTGCGGTGTGGCGTGGCCCGCGATTGGGGCTCACCGATCGGCAGGCCGTTCTCTCTGGCTGGGGGCCTTGTTTCTTCCGCGCCGGCCCCTGTAGTCCTTTACCATGTTGCGTTGGGTCGCGTTGAAGGAAGGCACTGTGCATGCACGGCATCCAGTGCTGTGCTGGCCCCTTTTGCGGGCCAGAATTAGTAATTGGGTCGGCCCGTTCTCTCTCTCCCTTAGCTCCGCCCAGCCCATCAAACAAAGGTTGTCTCCTGGGGTTTCCAGGATTGACCCTGATGTACCATCAATTGGACACGAGTCGAGATGAAGATCCAAACATTAGGCTTTAATCGACTAGTTGTGTGCCCGGCAGCCGACTTACAGAGTCGACTGCCGGGTCCTACGGGTTCTTATACCCCGCCTTGTAGGCGTGACTACTTGCCTCCTGACCAATCGGTGAGCAGTCACATGACTAGTCTCAACCAACCAGCCGAGAGGCACATGACCGGCCTGAGCCAATAGGCAGCGAGTGTTCTGCACCAATGGCAGATAGGTACCGTAAACCTCCTAGTCATATCACCACAGACCCCATCATCATTACCTTGGCTATTTAATTGACCACACCTGTTTATACAAATGAACAGAACCATGCTATTGATATGCAACTAGCCTCCCACTGACAGAAAAAGAGGCCATCAGACTCTCAATGGGCTAATGATTGGTTAGACACTCATGTCCTGATTAACAATGGATATGGAGCATTCTGTGTATTCCCACTAATGAGTTTAAGTCTGGTTCCGACAATGTAACTTGGCCAGGTGTGGGGGCGTATCCCTCTGACTCCGTCCAACAGTTTTTTTTCCCCCTCAGTTTGCTTAACCCCTAAATTGCCCGTTACATCTTTGATCTTAGTTCTGGACTGAATTTCCTAATATCTCACTTGCATAACAGGATGCTATATAAATGCAAGTTATTGTTGTAGTAATTATAAAGCACATCCAAAAGGGAGCATTTTTTTTGCCTGCTCTACTGCACCACACAATTGGCCTCATTTTCTGACGTTGAGCCGAACGTGACCCACATAATCCACTACTGCTGCTGTTCTCCCACCACCAGCCGTACCAGCTGTTAGTGACTGAACTTTCAGTCTTTATCTCTGGCACTCCCAGCATACCTTATCCTGAGCTCCAGGAGAATATTTAACCAAGGTTATCTCATATTATCAGATAACATGAAGTCAATAATGGCCCCTTTATGTCAGAAAGAGTTCTGGCTACAAAACTAATCATTGATAAGCAAACTATGGTGAGTCCTGCTCTATTGTATAAGAAACACTTCAATATCGGTATCCTTACCAGCAACCATAGGCATAACATCTAAATATTGTATGAAAATTTAAAAAAATTACATGAAAATGTTCAATCTAGTAATGAAGCGTGTAATTCTTGCAATATATTAAAATGACCATATATAATGCGTACTTCCAAGTGTCACATCCTTTCAGTAACACTTGTCCCATCACAATTTATTGACTGGGACTAAAACAGCAGTAAATGAGATCTGGGCAGGCAGGAAGTGTACAAATTAGAAATGCCTGGAGAACTGACAATGACAAACTATTACTCTGAGGCAGAGACCAATAATGCTTCTTTCAAGGGGAAAAATTGAGAATCATTTGATGCAGGAAAAAAATGCAGAACTTAGGGAAATGCAAAGCTGCAGGCTTAATTTTTGATTGCTTTAACCAAGAACTAGCATTGATATAATGGGCCAAAATGGCCTTCATAATATGCTGTTAATTTTTGTGTTTGCAACGACATGAAAATAATCTGTTCTGAAAGAGCAGTCAGGCAAACCTATCAACAGAAGTCACAGGAAGGTGATATTTCATCAGCCTGGAGCCAGTGGGGTCCCCTGGGGCTCTCATTCTCTGATGTTAATGAGGCCCAGCCCTCAAGATAGATTGGGCCTCTCATCGTCATTATAGGGCATCTGTTAGTGCTTGAATATAAGAGACATAGTTGATCCCTTTTCAATAGACCACAACCTTCTGAAAAGCAGAGCATGGAATTGGGCTCTTTAATACCTGTTTTTGGCATCCATGGGGTGCGGGCTTACACTTATGCAGCGACTCACACCAGGTGCCATATTGGTAGAGATCTTGGCATGTGTACAGTGATCACCAACCAGACTTATGGAAGGAAGGAAGATCATGATGTCAGTTAATACACAAGGCTAATTTAGTATCTGGTGCCATTTTGGAGCTTGTCTAGTCAATGTCTTATTTTGATCTTGCACTAGCTCAACACAAGATCAGCAAAAAGGACCCCACTATTTAAAGGGGTCATCAACTGCTGACAGATTAGTTACCGGTTGATTGCTTCTGGTTGCTGCTATGTTGCTTCAAGTGTTTTCTGCTTTTTATTATGGTTTCAAGTTGCAAAAGTCTACAGGGAGTGGTGTGGAAGATGTTGAAGGACTTTTTTCCTGGCTTGATTCGGGTGTACCAGTTATTCCCAAAGGGTGGGTGAATAGTCATGCCCCTGGGAATAAAGTGTGACTGGAAGAACGAGCAGACACCATGTAGAGAAGGACAAACTGCTGAAGGAGGAACAAGAGCCGAAGGCCTCTCAAAAAGAGACTATATCCACCCAGTTTGTTCAGGGACCAAATCACCGGCCTGCACTTCAGCAAACAACAATATCTGTGCTTTAATATCTTCACTGAAATCTGCAATCAGCTGCAGTCACAACCACAACATCAGAGCACGGCGGGAATCATATTGTATGTGATGTATGAAGGTGACTGTGGCAATGAACCTCTATTTACCTATCTCCTTCCAAGCTAGAGCTGGAGATATTTGCAGCAGCTCAGTTTGCCTTCCACAGTTAGGTTAGGGAGCTCACTCAGGATCCCTACTTGATGAGAACTAACGACGCTTCATTCTCTCTTGCCAGAGAGTAGCAGGAGGAGTGAGCACATGCTTACACAGCTCGTGAATCAGAGCAGCAAGTGAGATCTGAGAAGGAGAATTAGGTCTGAGAATACTGTCAGCATCGATAATTTCAGCCGTTTCTGGCTCTGGCCTCAACAATGGCCATCCAGTAATGATCTGCATTATGGCCTCCATGGGATATATATGTATGCCTGTCCTCACCCTATTAGTTATGCACCACCTTGTCCTGCAAGGAAGAATAAAGTGTATTGATGATTTCCATAACGTTTGATTGTCTAATATGACTGTTGAATAGTTGTTTTTTTTCATAAATTTAGAGTACCCAATTATTTTTTCCAATTACAGGGTAATTTAGTGTGGCCAATCCACCTATCCTGCACATCTTTTTGGGTTGTGGGGGTGAAACCCACACAGACACGGAGAGAATGTGCAAACTCCACACGGACAGTGACCCAGGGCCGGGATTCGAATCCAGGTCCTCAGCACCGTTGGCAGCAATGCTGCCTGTTGAATAGTTGACAGTGTGTGCTCGCTGTGCGGTATGCATGTGAGGCTGGCAGCAGTGCTCAGTATTTGAGGGTGAGGTGAAACATTTGAATGTTCGGCATGAGTCGTGATTGATCAAAATTGTTGATAGGTGTTTAATGGGATTGTAATGATTTGAGCAATGGAAGAGGCTTGCGGTGCAGTTGCTAGCTTATGGCATTTGAAGATGTCATTCAATAATCTTGACCATTTGTCGGAGGTCATTGAATGTTCTGCATCTAGGCCCTCAGGCCTTGATCTCCGTGGTTATCTGACATTACTGCAACTGCCTGGAGGTTCCACCATCCCCCACCGCCACTGAGGATGCAGGACATCTCCCTTCCTCCACTTCCTTCACCAAGGCCTCCAGTGATAGATCCGAATATCTTGGACCATGCTCTCTTCCTTGTTGTGTTGTTTCTCCCTCTTTTCCAGGTCCTTTCAACTAGGATTACCAGCACATGTTCCAACCACAAAACACCACCCCCTTTGAAAGGTGCAGGCTTGCGGTAAGCAGTACAGGCGAACTTTCAGAAGTGTAGAGTAGCTTTGTGTGATGCAGGTGGCTCATGGGGCTGAATTAATCAAGGCGCCATGATCTCTTCCCTGCCCAGCACGTCACTGTCTGTTTGCACAATCTCCCCGTGTCTGCGTGGATTTCTTCTGGGTGATCTGGTTTCCTCCCACAGTACAAAGGATCTGCAGGTTAGGTCGATTGGCCATGCTACAATGTCCTTGAGTGTCCGAAGGTTAGATGGGCATACAGGGGAGTGCCCACCGATCGCGGGCCCATGGCACCCTTGGCACGGCCGTGGTACGGTGCCATGGTTCCCGAGAACGGGACTTTATGGCCGTTTTTACGAACGGTCACAGCAGGTGTGTTTTACGCTTGTAAAAACGGCCGTAAAGGCCTTGGAAATCGGCCCATCGGCCAGGAGAGAATCGCTGCTCGCCGTAAAAAAACAACCGGCACCGATTCGTGTCGGGAGGCGGGCGTGGGGGGGGAGAATAGCGGGAGGGCGTCGGACCAGCATGTCCGTAAAAATTTACGCCGCCCGCTATTCTCCGAATTTTCGTGAGAGCGGAGAATTGCGCCCTGTATCTTTACCATTTTTTAAATGTTGCTGGTCAAGTGGAGTTTGGTTTTACATAAAATGTTTTACATAAAATCCTAGCCGGCGGGACCTCGGCATTCTGTCTGTGGGGGGGTGGGGGAGGGGTGGAGCCGACTTCGGGCGGGGCCTCCACAGTCGCCAGGCCAGTGACTGGGGGCAACCGATCGGCGGGTGCGCAAATTCTGGGAGGGTCCTCTGTTCCTTCACGCCGGGCCTCTGTAGGGCTCTGTCATGTTGCCCACGAGCTGGCGCAGAGACGGCCGTGGCACACATGCACAAACCCGCGCCAGCCGTGGCGCACATGCGCGGACCTGCGCTGTCCGTGGCGGGCCAGCCTTCAGCGTCGGAGCAACGCACAGCACTCCGATGCTGTTCTAGCCCCTGAGGACGGAGAGAATGACAAGGCCTGGAGGCCTGTTGACACCGGCATCGCGCGCGTCGCTTTTGACGTCGGCGTCATCACTTGGCTGGAATTTTGGAGAATCCCGGCTATGGACTCCAATCTTCTGGTCTCCGGATTGTTGGATATTCAACACTTCCCCCAAGGTACATGTAGGGACCTCCTCAGAAGTCTGAACGCGCTAAGTGCATTGATAGAGGCTATCACCACTACTGGCCGACCACCAGATACCCCCCTCCCTCCTGACCTGACTGGCCTCCACCACCTCACTCCCCTCTGCCTTCACCCACGCGCCCCCAACTTGTCCTGACTTAACCTCATCACTTGACTCCTCCACCAACCAGTCCTGCCCCAACCCCACCACCTAACTCCCCTCCCCCCACTATCAACCCGACCTTACCACTCCATCCACCTGTTACCCTTTCCTACCTACCAACCTCTTTGTTAAGGGTACCCGGGACTTTGGAAAGCCAAAGTGGCCGGCTCTTGCAAGCCTCGCTCCACCACTGTGACGACATGGGACATGTCTCCAGGTTTTTTGTTTCTAAGTGCTGGGCAATACGGTGAGGAAAGCTGGCTGTGCAGCCGGCGAGCTATACCTGGTCCAGCACTTAGAATAAAAAAAGTGAACATTTCACCAAACGTCTCTGTTTTTCAGCATGTTCGTGAACACTTACAAGAATCTGACAGTTAGCGCAATAAAAAGGGTGCCTGGCTTGTCTTCCTCCATGATCTCGCACTTTTTGGATTGCAGATGCATTCTGCATTTCTGAAGAAGCTGGGATTGGAAGCCTTGGCCAGAAATATTGTCGTGCTATCCTTTCATCAGTTAACTAGAAATTGTATTTCGTTTTTAAATGTTATTGTTCCCTACATACTGAAAATAAAATCTTTGATGTTGCGCAAGAATATCAGGAAGCATTTTCAGAATTAATGGTTACCATAAGGACCGTTCGAATTTTTTGGACATTTGCGATGTTCCACAATTTGAATTGAATTTGGATGCATTACTTTTGGCTCAAAGGAAGTTGGATGCTCAAAGCACAGAGATGGCTGCTGAAAATCTAAATAATATGAGTCGGCATGAGGAATGTTTGACAAGGACGCAATTACAAATTCACTATCCAACCATTTAAAACTATAGCTAAATGTTCCTGTTTACTTACTATATTGTCAGTATATTTTTGTCAACATTATGGTCTTGTGGAAAAACATTGCAGGCCTGATAGAAATTTTTAACTGGCAGTAGAAATGCATTGATTTCAGTTTTTAAAAATTGTTGTGCAGGTTTGACTTTTAGGTTATGTTGAGCAATGTAGACTAACAAATTAAAACAATTGAACAAACGGCTTGACTGAAGAAATCATCCACATCTTAGTTGTCAGTGCATATTGCCTATGGAAAACATTTTTTCGAAATGTAATATGTGGGCACTTGTAGTTAGTTCTTTAAATAGTGTCGCTTTGTATCTTCTGGGTGGCACAGAGGTGAAAATTAGGTGGAGTTTGTGCGTTCTCCCCGTGTCTGCATGGGTTTCCTCCGGGTGCTCCGGTTTCCTCCCACAGTCCAAAGAGGTGCACTTTAGGTAGATTGGCCGTGCGAAATTGCCCTTAATGTGGGGTTAGGTGGGGTTACAGGTAGGGGAGTGGGCTTAGGTGGGGTGATCTTTCGGAGAGTAGGTTGCAGACCCAATGACCGAATGGGCTCCTCCTGCACTGCAGGGATTCTGTGGATTCTAAAAACATAAAAACATAACCTGTTAGTCCTATTTTAGAATGAAGGGAAATGTTTTTTATTCTTTCATGGGATGCAAGTGTCGTTGGCCAGGCCAAAATTTATAACACAGTGCACATGAGAAGGTGATGGTGAGCCGCCAACTTGAACCACTTCAGTCAATGTGGTGTAAGTACACCCACGGCAGTATTCCGGAGGGAGCTCCAAGATTGTGAACCAGAAAGTGAAAGAGCAGCAGTATAGTTCCAAGTCATGATGTAGCATTCAGCATAACTGTTCAAAGGAATTTTAACAATGCACAAATAAATACTGAAGTGCCAGTGCTTGTCAATTCTTTAATATGGCGTCATTAGGCACAATACTGCTCGACATCAATGGGGTTAAGTGGCTGTTGCTGCCACAGAAAACACCAGGGGTCATCAGTCATTTGTCATGCAGTCAGTACTAAATACATTGATGATTTATTTTTCACTCAATATTAGGAATATTTTTGAAATATTTTGAATCATACCGCCAAAGATCTGGTGCAGAAGCATTCGACAGTGCACCAATGGTACATAAACTACCAAAGTTCTCAAAGGGTTAAGTAGCTTTTCACTGATGTACATTTGTGGGTGAACAGCTGCAGTTATATTCACGTGAGCTCCTGCCAGTTGGCTCACAGTAGTACAATCCCCCAGTGTTGAGACAAAAGGAGCCTTTGGTGGCATTAGAATTAAAATTTGGAGAGTGGATTCCCTTACACCGTACACAGAAATATATAGGCCACAACATTTTCTGAAAAAGGAGAAGTTATCTGAACGAAATGATGGACATGTTACATTGTGGCAAACCATAGTAATCCATCAGTACATTTGCTATTCATCGGTGAATTATAATATAAAATTGATCACATTTTCAGCATTTGGTTTTAAGTGGTATCAATTTTGTTGGTCTGCAGACCATCCATAACCAAAATTAAAATGCTCTGTGGGGGAGCTGTAACTAAAAATGTTTCCAGGAATAATTTTATTGTGATACTGCGCTGCCAATCATGAATTGTATAGTACTTAATTATATATGCGTCACTGAGTTTACATTATATTTAACCAGGTTGGAGATGGGAATATAAAAAATTACCTTGCCCTCAAGGGGCACTGCCAAAAACGGCAGGTGGGAGCAGATGCGTTTTCGCAAACTCCGGCTCTGCTTATCTTTTAATCCACCATTTCATTCTGATGCACATTTCATACTTGTTTTTTCTTGGCCTACATGGCTTGTGCCATGTCCCTGGAAATTCCTGCTTGGTCTTTTCGAGAGAAAGAGCCAAGATAAAATGCTAAAATCCTTGTTTGTTTGTGACATTTGGAGTGGGTGGGTGTGGGACCCAGCTCACAGTGGCTGAGTTGCTGCTTAACGAGCTCTTTACTTGGTGGTGTTGTGTGCAACGTTTAAGGGTCCTTCCTATTCATTCTCTTACTTCCCATTTCTTTTAATTTGTCATAATCATTTTTTGATTCACTGGATATTGAAGTCAAGGAGAGGAAGTGAGGAATGCAAAAGTGGCTGATGTGTTAGGCGGGTTGATTCGATGTTGACTGCAACTGGATGCAGGGAGGCTAGAAATAAACGTCTGACACCGGAGATGATCCAACACTGTTTTATTTAAACTATGAACTGCTGTACATGTTCAGCTGTGGGTTGACACTCTACTAGTCCTACTGACGACCACTTACTGACCTATTAGCTACCACATGGCAATAATGTCCACTGAATTGTACACTCTGACTGTCTCAGTGTCTGGGTCCCGAAAAGAGCGGGAGTCTTAATGCCCTGTGGGCTTTATAGAGATGGTGTCTTGTCTGGTGATTGGTTGTTCTGTGTTGTGTGTTCATTGGTCATCCTATGTGTCAATCACTGCCTGTCTGCCTCACATTATATACATGAGTGGATATTATGACAGTGGCAAAATAGTACACTGTGCTGTGAAGATTAGATTTTGAACAGAAGAACTCAAACTTTATGAGCACCTGAGAGGTCAGAAGGATTTGGTTCGATTGGTTAGCTGGTGGCCATTGGTTTGGCCAAAGAAGCAATAACATCCAAACTGAAGGCCTAAACTAAAATAATCTAACCAGATGTCCATCTGAAACAGAGACTTTGTTCTTTTACTTTTAGTGATTTCTTTACACCCCTCTTTCCCATCTGTGTTAGTCTGTCTTATATGTATGTAGATGGTAGGGTGAGTTAAAGGGGGGCGAAGGAATTAGTTGATAGTTAACCAGTTGTATTTGCTGCCTATTTAATTAGTTATTGTTAGTACTAAAAATAATTGTGTTTAAATTTACAAACCGGGGCAGGATTCTGACTTACCTGGCGGGACGGGGGGTCCCGGCGTAGGGGAGTGGCACCAACCACTCCGGGGTCGGGCCTCCCCAAAGGTGTGGAATTCTCCGCACCTTTGGGGGCTAGGCCCGTGCCGGAGCGGTTGGCACCCCGCCGACTGGCGCAAAAACCGGCGCCAGCGGCCTTTCAGGCCCGCCGCCCGGCAGCGGGGCTGGCCGAAAGGCTTTCGCCGGTTCGCGCATGCGCGCTGTGGGTTTCTCTTCCGCTTCCGCCATGGCGGAGGCCTTGGTGGCGGCGGAGGAAAAGAGTGCTCCCAGGGCACTGGCCTGCCCCCTGATAGGGGGGTCCCGATCGCAGGCCTGGCCACTGTGGGGGCACCCCCTGGGGTCTGATCGCCCCCCCCCCCCCCCCCCCCCCCCCCCCCCCCCCCCCAGGACCCTGGGGGCCCGGTCGCGCTGCCGATCCCGCCGCCACCAGAGGTGGTTCAAACCTCGGCGGTGGGAGAGGCCTCCCAGCGGCGGGAGTTCGGCCCATCGCGGGCCGGTGAATCGCCGCAGGGGCCTCGCCGATCGGAGTGGCGTGATCCCCGCCCCCGCCAATTCCCAAGTGGCGGAAAATCTCTGCCACGGCGGGGGCAGGTTTTTCGACGGCCCCAGGCGATTCTCCGACCCTGCTGGGGGTCGGAGAATTTCGTCCCTGCTGGGGGTCGGAGAATTTCGTCCCTGGTGACTGGAGTTCACCCGCTCTCTCATTTTTGAAGAAGACAAATGGACCTGGATCAGGGTGCAGGGTGGATAGATATGGTTAATAGGGTTAGTTCAGTCCTCACTGACATTGAGAATAGCCCCACCAGTTAGAGCTAATCCGTTTCGGGTTTTTCTTTTTGGATTTGTATATTCTTTGAATTCCGAATCTGTGTCTGAGACTAGCTTTCAATTCTGGATTTTACTAATCAAATTGAAATTCCACCATCTACCAAGGTGGGATTTCAACCTGTGTCCTCAGTGTCTACCAGCTGGATCTCAGGATTACTAGTCCCGCTGTTACTCTGCTCTTAAAAGTGAGGCCTTTACTTTGCATAAATACTGAATTGAATATTTCAACTCTACTTCTATGCTGCCATTAAGTGGGGGATAATATATGTAAATGCTTTCGTCCACTTCTCCTTCATGTAAGCATCATCAGGATATTAATACTGTTAAGTAACATGATTCAAACAGACTATGACATTATTCAAGATACACTTCATATAAATTACCGCAATTACTGTAAATTCATACTGTTATTGATGTAGGAATCTCTGAATGTAACATGGAGAAACTAGAGCTAATTTGTTCAAGTCATGGGTTATTTTCTTATTCATTTTAGGCTTTTGTATTTAGTTTAAGTGCACGCTGTTCCTTGAGAAACAGCTTTAGCTGTTGTGTAGCCCACTGATTAATGGTAATCTGATATATTTTTGTCTTGTGTGCCATATTAACTCCTGTTATAGTAATAAAGTTTATTAGTGTTAAATATAAAAATTCTATGTCCAATGCCTGTGTTTACAATTAACAGTAGAAGGTTGCCAATTGCCAATTGAAAATAATTTATCTTAGCAAGTCCAGTATTTTTGAATTAAAAATGCTTTTAATGAATTATTGTACACAATTAAAGAATCTCTTACAGAACACATATTTAATAAAGATTTTAGAGACATCACTGAATCCAAATATAGTCAGAGATAGCATGCATTGATATAGGAGCAAATTAGAATGATTTTGCAATAGGTACTTAAAGGAATCTAATATCTGCTTAATACACACGCAACTTATTTTAACATTTTCTATTTGTCCCTGGGATATGGGCTTTGCTGGCTGGATCAGCATTTGTTGCCCATCCCTAATTGCTCGAGAAGGTGGTGGTGAGCTGCATTCTTGAACCCCTGCAGTCCATAAGGTGTAGGTACACCCACAGTGCTATTGGGGAGGAAGTTCCCAGTGGCAGTGAAGGGAGTGCGATATGACATCGGGATGATAGGTGGCTTGGAGTGGAACTTGGCGGTGGTGATGTTCCCAACCGTCTACTGCCCTTACCCTTCTAGATCAGTGGTGGGCACCCCACACACGGAGATCACATGCGACTCATGAGGGTTCTGAATGCAGCCCACAAGACATTTTGATGATCATTGTCCGTGTGCAGGGTTGCCAAATTCCACTGGTTTCTACTCGCCTAGTTTTTTACTGACTGCTATTACTAAAGTGATACGCACTTAAAACAAGGGCTAGCAAAGTGAGCTGTGTGCTGATTGCCCACAATATTGACTGATAGCCGTGCATCCCTCTGCGTCCAATTAAGTGTAATTATTTATTTTGATTTTACCATCTGAAATTGACAGTTCTATTAATATATGCCTGTTGAAGCATTTTCTATATCTCGTTATGAAATATTCAGTGTTTATTGATGTATTCAATCTTATTCAGGCTCATGGTTAGTGAACATGTTCGATTTCAATCTTGTGGGTGTAAAGTCTAAGGCAAGCAACAACTCAGATGCAATGTCTGTTGAAAAATTTGGTTTTATTCAGGTTACTATAGACTCCTCCTACTCCCCAAAGGGTCTCCCGCACACGATCCACACCTGGGTTGGGGTATTCATATCCCAGCACTCCTAGGAAAAGGGGGGTTAGCCCCACCCCCTCCTCTGGATAGACCATATTCAGGTTAGGCCATAGGGACTCTGATGTTGCAGATCCCTGGACCTCCTATAGGGTTATAACAGTGGGCCAGTCCAAATGGCACCATGAGGAGCTGGTCACATCGAAGTGTTCAGCTCCCCAGTGTTAAAAACATTTCTAAGTGTGGGCTTGACCGGGTAGAAACTCCCCAAGGACCGCAAAAATGACGAAGGTGTGATTGAATAGTTGTGTACCTTTACATAGATTTACATAGAATTTACAGTGCAGAAGTAGGCCATTCGGCCCATCGAGTCTGCACCGGCTCTTGGAAAGAGCACCCTACCCAAGGTCAACACCTCCACCCTATCCCAGTAACCCCACCTAACACTAAGGGCAATTTTGGATACTAAGGGCAATTTATCATGGCCAATGCACCTAACCTGCACATCTTTGGGCTGTGGGAGGAAACTGGAGCACCCGGAGGAAACCCACGCGGACACGGGGAGGATGTGCAGACTCCGCACAGACAGTGACCCAAGCCAGGAATTGAACCTGGGACCCTGGAGCTGTGAAGCAGTTATGCTATCCACAATGCTACCGTGCTGCCCCTAAGTCTCAGTCAAAAAAACGAGAAGCACTCCGTCAAACTCTCCCAAAATGGCACTTCAAAATGTTTTGGTTGAATCGCGCCCATCATCTTTATCAATGCATGGCTAATTCTGATTGCATCTAGATGTGGTGATGTTGCTAGTCTTTCGAAGGTATGATGAGATTGTGAAACGTTGTTCAATTAAGAGGCAATAACTTTGGTAAGGGCAAGGCAAGCCATTTTCCCTTTTATTGTGTTTGTGAAAATGTGGTTCTCATTACTAGTTTCCCCTTTTTTGGCCTTTATCTTTCTTTCTGACATACGACTCTCTTTTTCATTTACATTAATTTTTATGGCTTTCATTAATCATCACTGCTTTCTTATTTCTCTGCTTACTGTTAAATCACTCTTCCTTCCCCTCCCCCATTTTTTATTTGTTGATGTGGGTTGCTTTTTGCTGTCCCGTTTATCCGATGGTTGTCAGATTGTGGCAGTGTGGCACAGGCCAATTGCATAATTCACCAACATAGTCACTGCGCTTCAAAACAAAGCAATAATGTGAACTGTTTTGAGATAGACTAATGACTGGAGTATAAAAAGACTAACCTACAATGTAGAAAAGTGTGCAGCGTTGTGCAGACGGGGGGGGGGGGGGGGGGGGGGGGGTGGAATCCCTCACTCAAGCTATTTTGAAAGTCACTTCAAATAATTTCATCCAAATTCAGTTGCATCAGTCAATAAAAAGAATCTATTTTCTGCCATTTTGGAGCAGATCGTGTTTATGTCTTCCATTTTTATTTTTTTTTGCTTCCCATTGATTCACTATGGAGAACCTTGCTATTTTTGCCCCTTTCATTTTATTAACGAGAGCGTGTTTTGGCTCACAAAGCAGTAACACGTTCTGGTTACAAAGACTAACTTTGTTTCAACTGAAGTAAAAGGATCCGAGGAAAATGTTATTTTGCTGGTCAGGGGTGAGACTGTACTCCCAGAAGAAGCCACACTGGTTCAATGAACACAGATGTCTCAGCAGACAGAAGTGTCAATTCATTGGCTGACGATGTATTTTTGGTTTTAAGTCGATTTTTATTCTTATGTTGAAGATCCAGCATTACTGACCAAAAAGAAAAGAATCAGAAACGTTATTAGTGGGTGAACAGCAATTCATTTATGCTCGAGGGTGGATTGAAAATTTGCTGGTCAGTCTGCTGTTTTGAATTTATGTCTGTAACTGCAGCTGAAAGCTATCAAAGGGAGTGACTAGGAGCAGCTCAAGTTGCACTTCCCCATGTGCCTCATTTTCTGATTGTGGAGCAGGCGAATGGATGTGATTAGGCCTAACTCTATGCTTGTTAATGAATAGTAATTCCGCGTTCCGACTGAGGAAAGTCTAACGTTGTAATCGATAAAATGATGCACTTTCCTTTAGCGAAGATGAGCCGGACAATGCATTTGAATTCCAGGTAAGATAACCTTGAATGCTCTGTTTCAGCTTTGTTTGAAAGCTCCAGCACTTGCTCTGTGCTGACTTGGCTCAGAGTGCTTCTAGGGATCCCTCATTGAATACTGTTGAATGCATTCATCAAAATGTGCTCTGTGCATTGTATTGCAATCCTTTGAAACTCAATATTACAGCAGATGATCAAAAATTGGCACAATGTCCACAGCAACACTGGCTTTTTCTAATAAAACTTGCATGGTGAGGTATAACTTAACTTCTGTCTGCTCTGTTGAGAGGATGGTGTGAAAATAATTTCACAAAAATATTATAAATTGTGAAAAGAAAATGATGAAAGGAGTTAACACAATATTTTGAACTGTAAATAATTTGTATTTGAGTGACTGACCCAGGACACGACGAAGCCGCTAAAGCAAGAAGCTTCTTGCAAGATTTACGATGCTCATTATTTCTTGCGAGATCTCTCGCGCGAGGCGTCACGATCTGGATCTTGCCCTCAATTGGCGTGATCCAGTTTTGAATATTCAAGTGAGTAGTTAGTCTCACTTGAATATGCTGCGCTGGAGTTACTCAGGGCGTGGGATCGAACGTCCTTGTCTTGGAGATCCTGTCGTGGAGCCATTTAGCACTGGTTTCCACAAATGTGGCCCAGGCATTACGGCACTTGGGGTCTCCCAGGTGGTCAGAGGCATCCGGGCAGTCGGGCTCTGGGCAGGTTAGAACCCTGGCACTACTGCCACTCAGGAACCTTGGCACTGCCACCCTGGCACTGCCAGGATGCCCAGGTGGCACTGTCAAGCTGGCATGGGAACTGCCCGCGTGCCAGGGATCGGGCCCTGCTCTTATCAAGAGTGGTGTGGGGGCCTGAGGACCCCCTAGTTGGTAAGTGGTTGTGTTTGATTTGGGGGGGGGGGGGGGTTCCGGACGGCAGATTGGGGGATCAGAGGATCATGGCATCATTTTTAAATGGCACACAATCTCTTTCTGTACTGGAAAGCTGAGCGTATCAGTGCAGGAAGTGAGTCGAACTGCTGCTCTTGCCAGCGATGCCCACGTCACATGAAATAGTTTTTCGAAAGATGTAGACAAGGAGCTGAGAGGGTAGAAAATGGGCCGGGTTCACAGTAAACCTGCAGGTCAGGTCTGGGGTGAGAGGAGCTGGCCACAGTTAGGGAGCCTTACTGTGGTATGTTGTTGGACCCTTGCAGCTGTCTCTATGGGAGTTAAAATTAGAAATGTTGTTGTGCATCTCTTTTATCTTAAAACGCTGCTCACTAGTCATTACCTGACAAATGGATGAAGTTTGTGTTGTGTAAGGTCAACCCATTCAGCAAAAGAAGCAGAAACGATATGAGGAAAAATGTTTCCATGCTGAGGATCTGGAATGTCCTGCCTGAGGATTCAGTTAGCTTTCAAAAGGGATTTGGATAACATATCTGAAGAGAAGTGAATTTCAGGATTACGGGGAAAAGGCAGGCCAAGTGTGGAACTAGCTGAGCTGCTCTTTCAGAGAGTCAGTATGTACATGATTGGCCGAAAGGCCTTCTGTGCTGGGGTTGTTCTATGGTTCTATTTATACCTGGAAATTGCAGTAGGACCCCATTTGTGCATTTATGCAGATTTCTAACCATTGCAGGCAGATGTGCTCTCAACCATTTGCAGATCTGAAAATTGCAGCAGGCATCAATAGAGAAGCTAAATTCCTCCTCCTCCTTTGTTTTCAATTGTTAGTGCCCATTTTTCAGATGAGAGGCTGTCGTCCAACAGTTGAAAATTGCCCGAACCATCATTTTGTGACTCAGCTATTCAGTTGATAAAGTCCTGAGTCATCTCTGATGCCCTATATTTATAATTCCCAGATGTACATTGAGTAAAGTTATATCTTTGCAGAAATGTTTCTTATTCAACCGGTGGTCTATGGACTCATTCCATGGATGCCTTTTGCCCAGTATTTTAACCATGATGTGGAGATGCCGGCATTGGACTGGAGTGAGCACAGTAAGAAGTTTTATAACACCAGGTTAAAGTCCAACATGTTTGTTTCAAACACTAGCTTTCGGAGCACTGCTCCTTCACCTGAGGAAGGAGCAGTGATCCGAAAGCTAGTGTTTGAAACAAACATGTCAGTATTTTAATGTTCATGAGCCCTCCATTGCCGGTGTTATGATGGATCGGCACGCCACGATCCCTACTGAGCACCATAATGAACTTTCGGCCTGTCACTTTGTTTGTCTGCTGCTGCAAAGTTAAAGGTACTCTCTGTTGCTGATCATTCCTAACCTGTATGAATGATTTTTCCCAACCATAACTCTAATGCATCAAAACCAGTTTGCTCTTTCTGCCCCCTGACCCCACACCACTGCACTATTGTTGTTGCTCCTCCACTAGCTCGCCACTATGAAACGGTTTGTCTCCTGCTCCAGGTCTCCCTGTCAACCCACTGCACACTGTCTCTCCTGCTCAGACTCCTCGGTGACCCAATTACTATTTCTCCTTGGCCTTTCCTTGAATTGCCACCTTGTTATGGTGGAGAGGCTTGAATATTCTATTGAGCAAAGGTGGTCCAGAAAGCCCCTGAGAAAGGAATACCAGCAATCTACATTCCAAGGACCGATCACACCTCCCGGAAGCACCTGCCGAGCATGCTGTCGAAGGTGCGGCTCTAGAATCGGGCTCACCATCCATTCAAGGGTCCACAGAACTCATGACCAGTAACACAGAGTTTCTGAGGTGGACAATCATACTCATTAGCGAGTGATTGCCCAAGAAGAAGATTGCTACTTGGATGATTGCACTCACCACTGTAGTTACTCGGTTTTCTTGGGAACATTTTTATTTCTGCAAAACGGAAAATGTTGGAAATATTAACTCTGTTTCTCCCTCCACAGATGCTGCCAGACCTGCTGCGTCTTTCCAGCATTTTCTGTTTTTATTTCAGAGGGCAACAGCCCTGGAAGAGTCCAAGCTCTCTAATTTTGATTATTTTTCATTCCTTTCTTTTCTGTAGACATGTGAGTGGTATCTCCTTTAGTTTAATGAGCTTCAAAGTATCCATTGGTTGAAACTCCATAAGCCAGCACTCAGAGCCTAATTGACTGCAAATGTTAAGTTGAAAATCTCTGTACTCCCAGTACTCTGTCCTCTGCCAGCTGAATATTTCCTCTCCCCCCTTCCTGCCGAGCATATTTTCCAGGTAAACCACCTCCTCAGTCAGTGAATAGGTGTATTTGAGCCCAGAAGTAAAAAAAACAGTATCCATATTTCCCATTTTACAGGTGTTCCATTTTAAAGTATACAAGGCCAGTTCAGACCAGTTTTACTGTTTTTTTCCTTCTTGGAGGCTTCTCTTTATCCTTTGCTGTTTATCCTCTGTTATGTTTTTCAGCTCCACCCTCACATCCCACCAGCCACACATATGTCCCTTCATCACCTGTGTCTTTTGTCAGCACCCCCTCAACTGTCTCCTCACCCCCTCCTTCCATCGACTGCAATGCCCTTCCTTCACCACCTTCCATCGTCCTTTGCTCTTTTTTCCCCATTCCCCTTTTTTTCCACCATTTCCTCCTCTCTTTCCCATTCCCTTTTTTCTGTCTCTTCCATCGTCTGTCTGTATTTTCCACTCTCCACTTTCTCCCTCTGCACCTTAGTTCGCTCACCCTCTGACCCTGTGTGACCTGAAGGTCACAGTTGCTCTTGCGTCTCTCAACAATGATTACCGTAATGCTACCTGAAGTGTCATAATTGATTGGGGAGATAGCAGGCCTGATAAAGTTTAATAACCAACAATAAATACTCTGACTAAAACACACTGGCTCTAGTTATGAAATGAAAATCGCTTATTGTCACGAGTAGGCTTCAATTAAGTTACTGTGAAAAGCCCCTAGTCGCCACATTCCGCCGCCTGTCCGGGGAGGCTGGTACGGGAATTGAACCGTGCTGCTGGCCTGCTTGGTCTGCTTTAAAAGCCAGAGATTTAGCCCAGTGAGCTAAACCAGTCATAGACATTTTAATCTTTCTGTATTATTTTCTTGCTACCGTCTCCTTGACCCCTCCCCATATAAGTATAAGGCGATGCACAAAAAGGCTGCGGCTGGATAAATAAACATTTGCATTGCGCACATTCTCATCCTTTAACAGCTTTGCCTTGTTATGCCACACTCTTCTCATAACATAGAGCTAAAGAGCTAATAGTTGTAATAATTTCAGTATTAAGTGTAATGACTCCTAGTATACGCTGCGGATGAAACAGAACTTTCTGTTTTGTTTTGGGTAATTTAACTAACCAGCAGTATGAACTTTATGTGGTGGTGACTGCAGACAATCAGATTCACGTACTCAAATCTGATCTACAGTAGTAGTAATTTCAGATTTATATTCTTCGAGAACATTATGTTGACATTTTGCCAAAACCAACATCTAATTCCTTGCAATTAAAAGAAGTGTATGTTTATACAGCATGTTTCTGATTCAAGATAGGGTAATATAAATGTTACTTTGTTGGAATTGATGTATGTGAGGATATCACATGACATAATTGAAAACATTAACCATTTCAAGAAGGATTGAAGTCCAAAATGGAAACAAAACAGCTGTTGAAGAGCGCAACCATGAATAATGAATATTTTTGGAGGAGCTCTGAGCTTTTTCTTGTATTCATTCATGGGATGTGAGCTTTACTGGCTCGGCTAGCATTTATTGCCCATTCCTAATTGCCCTTGAGCAGGTGGTGGTGAGCTGCCTTTTTGAACCGCGTTGAAATCCATGCTGTGTAGGTACACAAATGCTACCTTTTGAAATGGAATAGCAATGTGATTTAAACCTGTATGATGGGACAATATGGGTAGCATTGCTGCCTCGCAGCGCCAGGGCCCCAGGTTGAATTCCAACCTCGGGTGACTGGAGAGTTTGTATGTTCTCCCCATGTCTTCATGGGTTTCTTCCGGGTGCTCCAGTTTCCTACCACCATCCAAAGGTGTGCAGATTAGGTGGATTGACCATGCTAAAAAATTACCCCTCAGAGTCCAAAGGATAGGTGGAGTTATGGAGTTACAGGGATAGGGTGGGGGACTGTGCCTAAGTCGGGTGCTCTTTCGGATGGTCGATGCAGACTCGAAGGCTGAATGGTCTCCTTCTGCACTGTAGGGATTCTCGGATTATTTCTGAACCAATCTGACAGTAGGGGATTGGATTGGATTAGATTTGTTTATTGTCACGTGTACCAAGGTACAGTGAAAAGTATTTTTCTGCAAGCAACTCAACAGATCATTCAGTACATGGAAGAAAAGGGAATTAAACAAAATTCAAGAAAATACAAGAAAATACATGAGAATACATAATAGGGCAACACAAGATATACAATGTAACTACATAAGCATCGGCATCGGTTGAAGCATACAGGGTGTAGTGTTAATGAGGTCAGTCAATAAGAGGGTCATTTAGGAGTCTGGTGACAGTGGGGAAGAAGCTGTTTTTGAGTCTACTCACATGTGAGATTACTCACAATGAAAGGTGTCTTCTGCACTATTTCGACAGTGGTAATACTCAATTGCATTTGATACCAACAAGAAGATCATTCCTTAATTTGCATTCAGTTTAAAATTATTTCAGATTTTTGAAATGTAAGCAGCTGATTTATTTTATAATTTAAATGTAGTGTTTGTATAATGTGCAGTCTCAATCGTAATCATTTAATTGCTTAAGCCTTTTCCTATCCATTCTATGTGTTAAACTCAATTCTAATAATTATTGTAACCCTGGCCACATCATGTTTTCTGTATTTTCCTGTTCCATTCACTATCCCCTCTCCAGATGAAAGGTGAGCCATCTGAGTTGCCATTCCAGCTTTGTGCCTTGCACCAATGACCTGGAGCGAGTTACCTTGATTTGTTTTCCTTCCTCTCTCTCTCTCTCTTTCTCTGCAGAGAAGTGCCTCACTTTCACTTCTAAATTGCCTGGATGAAAGCAGAAGCTAAGCAGGGGTGGATTTGCATGTTACTTTTTATTTGTAACAACTTTAAAAGCAGAGATGGAAGTAACAATCTAAACAATACACAAACTATTTGCAAAAAAAATGTATTTTGCATATAATATGCACATCGCCAAAAATAATTTATTCGGTTTACAAAAAATGTCACTTGAGTAAAGGCACTGAAACTTCGCAATTAAATAGGAAACTTATGCTCACACAGAGCAGAGATGAGAGAAAATTACAAGCATGTGCCTCCGACCTGAACTGGCTTTGAAGTGATTATGAACAGTAAACCTACCAGACCACAGATCAATACGAATCCGCACAAATCTGTAATTCAACTCCCCCCTGCCCCCTCCCCCATCCCCATCCAGCCATCTGTTGTTTTGTGTAGTATGAACAAGCTAACATTGCCCCCCCACCCCCCCCCCCCCGCAATTTTGATCACGTACGTTGTGAAGGAAACATTTGTTGCTCAGATAAAGGGCAAATTTATTCGGCCGTTCACGCCGGCAGGATCTTCCACTCCCGCCAGCTGCTAACCCCCGCCACGGGCTTCCCAAAGGCGTGGGGTGGATTCCCTGGGAAATCCCATTAATAGCAGCCGGACCAGAAGACCTGACACCAGCCAATGGTGGGCCGCTGAGGAACACGCCCAAATAACAGAGGTAAAAAAACCAACATAAGTGTACTTTACCTGAATGCTCGTAGTATTCGGAATAAAGTAAATGAGTTGATGGTGCAAATCATCGTGAATGACTATGATTTAGTGGCCATTACTGAAACATGGTTAAAGGATGGTCACGACTGGGAGTTAAATATCCGAGGGTATCAAACTATTCGGAAGGACAGAGTGGATGGTAAGGGAGGTGGTGTAGCTCTGTTATTTAAGGATGACATCCGGGCAATAGTTAGGGATGATATCGGTGGTATGGAGGATAAGGTTGAATCCATTTGGGTGGAAATCAGGAATAGTAAGGAGAAAAAGTCACTGATAGGAGTAATCTATCGGCCACCAAATAGTAACGTTATGGTGGGACAGGCAATAAACAAAGAGATAACTGATGCATGTAGAAATGGTACAGCAGTTATCATGGGGATTTTAATCTACATGTCGATTGGTTTAACCAGGTCGGTCAAGGCAACCTTGAGGAGGAGTTTATAGAATGTATCCGCGATAGTTTCCTAGAACAGTATGTAATGGAACCTACGAGGGAACAAGCGGTCCTAGATCTTGTCCTGTGTAATGAGACAGGATTGATTCATGATCTCATAGTTAGAGATCCTCTCGGAAGGAGCGATCACAATATGGTGGAATGTAAAATACAGATGGAGGGTGAGAAGGTAAAATCAAATACTAGTGTTTTGTGTTTAAACAAAGGAGATTACAATGGGATGAGAGAAGAACTAGTTAAGGTAGACTGGGAGCAAAGACTTTATGGTGGAACAGTTGAGGAACAGTGGAGAACCTTCCAAGCGATTTTTCACAGTGCTCAGCAAAGGTTTATACCCACAAAAAGGAAGGACGGTAGAAAGAGGGAAAATCGACCGTGGATATCTAAGGAAATAAGGGAGAGTATCAAATTGAAGGAAAGAGCATACAAAGTGGCAAAGATTGGTGGGAGACTAGAGGACTGGGAAATATTTAAGGGGCAACAGAAAGCTACTAAAAAAGCTATAAAGAAGAGTAAGATAGAGTATGAGAGTAAACTTGCTCAGAATATAAAAGCAGACAGCAAAAGTTTTTACAAATATATAAAGCAGAAAAGAGTGGCTAGGGTAAATATTGGTCCTTTAGAGGATGAGAAGGGAGATTCAATAATGGGAGATGGGGAAATGGCTGAGGAACTGAGCAGGTTTTTTGGGTCGGTCTTCACAGTGGAAGACACAAATAACATGCCAGTGACTAATAGAAATGAGGTTATGACACGTGATGACCTTGAGAGGATTGTTATCACTAAGGAGGTAGTGATAGACAAACTAATGGGGCTAAAGGTAGACAAGTCACCTGGCCCTGATGGAATGCATCGCAGAGTGCTAAAAGAGATGGCTAGGGAAATTGCAGATGCACTAGTGATGATTTACCAAAATTCACTAGACTCTGGGGTGGTCCCGGTGGATTGGAAATTAGCAAACGTGACACCACTGTTTAAAAAAGGAGGTAGGCAGAGAGCAGGAAATTATAGGCCAGTGAGCTTAACTTCGGTAGTAGGGAATATGCTGGAATCTATCATCAAGGAAGAAATAGCGAGGTATCTGGATAGAAATTGTCCCATTGGGCAGACGCAGCATGGGTTCATAAAGGGCAGGTTGTGCCTAACTAATTTAGTGGAATTTTTTGAGGACATTACCAGTGCAGTAGATAACGGGGAGCCAATGGATGTGGTACATCTGGATTTCCAGAAAGCTTTTGACAAGGTGCCACACAAAAGGCTGCTGCATAAGATAAAGATGCATGGCATTAAGGGTAAAGTAGTAGCATGGATAGAGGATTGGTTAATTAATAGAAAGCAAAGAGTGGGGATTAATGGGTGCTTCTCTGGTTGGCGATCAGTAGATAGTGGTGTCCCTCAGGGATCCGTGTTGGGCCCACAATTGTTCACAATCTACATAGATGATTTGGAGTTGGGGACCAAGGGCAATGTGTCCAAGTTTGCAGATGACACTAAGATAAGTGGTAAAGCGAAAAGTGCAGAGGATACTGGAAGTCTGCAGAGGGATTTGGATAGGTTAAGTGAATGGGCTAGGGTCTGGCAAATGGAATACAATGTTGACAAATGTGAGGTTATCCACTTTGGTAGGAATAACAGCAAACGGGATTATTATTTAAACAATAAAATATTAAAGCATGCTGCTGTGCAGAGAGACCTGGGTGTGCTAGTGCATGAGTCACAGAAAGTTGGTTTACAGGTGCAACAGGTGATTAAGAAGGCAAATGGAATTTTGTCCTTCATTGCTAGAGGGATGGAGTTTAAGACTAGGGAGGTTATGCTGCAATTGTATAAGGTGTTAGTGAGGCCACACCTGGAGTATTGTGTTCAGTTTTGGTCTCCTTACTTGAGAAAGGACGTACTGGCACTGGAGGGTGTGCAGAGGAGATTCACGAGGTTAATCCCAGAGTTGAAGGGGTTGGATTACGAGGAGAGGTTGAGTAGACTGGGACTGTACTCGTTGGAATTTAGAAGGATGAGGGGGGATCTTATCGAAACATTTAAAATTATGAAGGGAATAGATAGGATAGATGCTTTTAAAGCAGACCAAGGCAGGCCAGCAGCACGGTTCAATTCCCGTACCAGCCTCCCCGGACAGGCGCCGGAATGTGGCGACTAGGGGCTTTTCACAGTAACTTCATTGAAGCCTACTCGTGACAATAAGCGATTTTCATTTCATTTCAGATGCGGGCAGGTTGTTTCCACTGGCGGGTGAAAGCAGAACTAGGGGGCATAGCCTCAAAATAAGGGAAAGTAGATTTAGGACTGAGTTTAGGAGGAACTTCTTCACCCAAAGGGTTGTGAATCTATGAAATTCCTTGCCCAGTGAAGCAGTTGAGGCTCCTTCATTAAATGTTTTTAAGGTAAAGATAGATAGTTTTTTGAAGAAAAAAGGGATTAAGGGTTATGGTGTTCGGGCTGGAAAGTGGAGCTGAGTCCACAAAAGATCAGCCATGATCTCATTGAATGGCGGAGCAGGCTCGAGGGGCCAGATGGCCTACTCCTGCTCCTAGGTATTATGGGCGCGATTCTCCGCTGCCCACGACAGGTCGGAGAATAGCGGGAGGGCCTTCCCGACATTTTGCCCGAACTCCCGCTATTCCCCCCCCCCCCCCCCCCCCCCCCCCCACGGCCGCCCCACGACACGAATCGCTGCTCGCCGTTTTTTTCCGGCGAACAGCAATTCTCCCCCAGCCGATGGGCCTAGTTCCCAGGCCTTTACGGCCGTTTTCACGAACGGAAACACACCTGCTCTCACCGTTCATGAAAACGGCCGCAAAGTGCCGTTCCCGACAACCATGCTACCGTTTGGCACGGCCGCACCACGGCCGTGCCAAGGGTGGCATGGGCCCGCGTTCGGTGCCCACCGATCGCAGGCAGCGGGTCCATAACCCGCGCATTCTTTGTTCTTCCGCCGCCCCGCAGGATCAGTCCGCGGGGCGGCTGAGTGGCATGACAGCCCGCGCATGTGCGGGTTTGACGCATATGCGTGTTGGCGTCATCTGCGCATGCGCGGGTTGGAGCCGTCCAATCCGCGCATGCGCGGCTGACGTCATCGTGCGCGTCAGCCGCCGTGACCGTTGGCGCGCGGGCTTAGCGACGGTCACTAAGCCTGCGATGCCGTGCTTCGCGGGGCCACGCTGCTAGCCCCGACCGGGGGGGGAGAATCGGGTCCCGGGAGGGGGCGCGGAGGCTGCCGTGAAACACGGCCAGTTTCATGGCAGCCTTTACGACTCTCCGCATTTGCAGAGAATCGCGCCCTTTGTTCTTATATGACAAATAATAGCTGTGGAATTTTACAAATGCAGGAAAAGATGTGTTTGACATCGGAATTGTTAAAAAATTGCATACATCGAGTTCACTGAAATATCGGGCCATAAGTTGCCATAGTAGTTCATCTAATTGCATCAGCCATTAGTTGCACACATTTAGGTTTTTAAATATTTTGAACAGCAAATTGCTGAAACTGAGAGCTGATAATGTTGCATCATGTGAAGCATGGCACTCCGGAGGCGGGATTCTCCGACCCACCGCCGGGTCGGAGAATCCACGGGGCGCGACGTGAATCCTGTCCCGCCACTCCGTCGCCGGCTGCCGTATTCTGCAGCCGCCGAAAAAGTCCGCCGACGGGAATCGCGCTTCGCAGAATGGCGAGAATCGGCGCGACGTAGTGGACTCCGGGTTTGCTGCAAATCTCCGGCCCGAATGGGCCGCAGTCCCGCCGACGTGGCCAATGGTCACGCCGGCGTAAATCAAAGTAGGTGTGAAACGGCGTCAACCAGTTGTGCTGGCTGACGCCGCTGAGCGAGGAGGTAGGGGTCGGCGTGGGGCAGCTGGAGGAGAGGGGGGGGGGGGTGTTGTGGGTGCCGGTGGCTCGGGCGGGGTGGGGGCTTGCGGGTGCCGGTGGAGGATGCTACCCAGGGCCGGGGATGGGAGTGCCGGAGATGGGAGTGCCCGGGATCGGGGGTGCCGGGGATGGGAGTGCTGTGGATCAGGTTGCTGGGGATGAGAGTACCGGGGATGGGGGGGGGGGGGGGGGGGGGTGGATTTGCCTGGCCAGGTGCCAGCTGGCAACAGTGGCAAAAATGCAGCCCATTGCACCTGGCTGCGGAGGGGGTGTATGGACAATGATGACATGTCGTCTCCCCCCATCCCCTGCAGATGTTTGGGCATCACCCAGTGATGTTGGCCGCCGTAGCGGGAGCCGCCCTTCGTCATGTTGTCCTTTGGGAGCTGGGAGGCGGCAGAGACGCCCGATGAGGCCCTGTGTGTACCGGCATCGCTTGGAGGAGACCCAGGATGAGCCGGGAAACCGTCGCCCATTTATGCCACCTGATGGCACACCAGGCACCGCGTGGGACTGGGGGTGGACACCCTCTCCCAGTGGCCGCCAAGATGACGGTGGCCCTAAATGCCTATACCACAGGGTCGTTCCAGGCGCCGAGTGGGGATGTGTCCGGTATCTCCCAGGCATCGGTGCACCGCTATCCGTGCAGTGACTGACCCCTGTACGACAATGCGGAGCACTACATCCCGTTCCCTGTGGAGCGCACCCACCAGAATGCCTGGGCAGCGGGATTCGCAGCCGTGGCCAGGATACCCATGGTACAGGGGGCGATCAATGGGGTGCACGTCGCCATGCGGCCACCCGTGGAAAACAGGGACGTGTTCATGAACAGTAAGGGGTACCACTACATGAACATTCAGGATGAAGATCCTGCATGTCTGCACCAGGTATCCAGGCAGTGTGCATGACTCCTTCACATTGGCACAATCGTTCATCCCTGGCATGTTCGAGGGAAACCCCCCCCCCGGCTGAGGGGCTGGTTGCTGGGCGACAAGGGTTACCCGTTGCGGGCGTGGCTGATGACATCTATACGGAGGCCACAGACTGACCCAGAGCCCCGCTACAATAATGCCCATGCAGCAACCAGGGGTGTGGTCGAGACGTACCTTGGGCTGCTAAAGAAGCGCTTCGGGTGCCTCACTGCTCTGGATGCGCCCTCCAGTACCATTCGGAGAGGGTCGACCACATCGTTGTTGTCTGCTGCATCCTCCACAATATAGCCCAGCAAAGGGGCGGGTGAAGGGGCAAAGTCACTTAAACTCGACGTCCTATCACCCCTCACACACACACTGGCGTTCACACCCCACCCCTGCACGCATTGGACAGTGCACAGGCGCAACTCCTGTAGGTGTTAAAGTGATTTTTAAGGACAAACAGTTCATACATGTGCCCTAGCCCCTCTGACTGTGCCCTGCACCCGTGCCAACTTACTCAGGTCTAAGTTTTTGGCCTCACAGGCCCTATGACTCCCTCCAGGTGGTTCCCCAGATGGTACAGCAGAACTGGAGTGGACTGTTGTGATTCCTACCCTGTGACTAGGGTCCCCTTTGGCGGCCGTTTCCTGGGGCGGCTCGGCCTGGATGGGCCAGGCTGCGCCTTGGGCGGGCGGGATGGCGAGCTGCCAGCCTGTTCTGCCCGTTGCCCACCAGATGCACCTGGGACGGAAGGGTGGGGAGTTTGAGGTGTTGCGGTGTTCCGGGACCTCCCTTGCTGGGAGGTCTTCCTCCCTCGGCGTGCCCGATGGCTACCGGGCCTCTCCATGGGTTAGAGATGTGAACGGCTCCACCATCCGATGCACCCCCGGCACCTGGCGCTGCCAGTCCTGGAGGCCCACCCTGGTATCGACAAGGGTCTGCAGGTTTGCAGCCATGGAGCTCAGGGAGTTGGCCATCCCTGCTTGTGTCCAGGCAATGCTGGCCAGCACCTGGGCAACGGTGCCAATGCCCTCACCAATGGCCTGCTGGGACTGCGCCATGGCATAGAGTGCCGTTGCGATCTGCAGCTGGCTCTGGCTCATGGCTTCCTGTGAGAGGGCAGCCACGTCCCAGGCCACGGACGCCGCCTGCATGGAAAGCCCCAGGCCTTGCATACTGTGACCCATATCTGACACCGTCGCCTCCACCATTGCCTCCTCCGTGGACGGCACCCGTGCGGTGTCGGCCTGGGTGACACGCATGACCGGCACCACTCGCTGCTCATGCACACGGGTGGACTCTTCCACCTGCATCTGCAGGTGCTGCAAGCCGGCCATCACCCCCTTCGATCGTCCCTGGGTCCGTGACTGCATCGGGTCTATGGGTGGGTGTGGTAACTCCAGGAACCCGGGACCTCTCTGTGCGGCAGCTGGCTGCTGGGGACAGGCTCGTCTTGACTGTCCGGCCCCTCGGCTGCTCCTACCTCCACCTGCTGTACCGGGATGGCGGTGTTGTGCGCATCAGTGAGTGTACCAGAAGCCTCATCACTAAAGTGACCAACCGAGGTGAGTGTCTCTGCGATGGTGGAGGGTATAGGAGATGGCAGTGGCATAATATTATGGTCCTCATCGGACCCGAAGTCCGGTGTCCCCTGGGGTGGTGTTTCCTGTCTGTCCGTCTCCTGTCGTTGCGTGTCCTGTGTGGCACTGTCGTGGGTGGATGTGTCCTGGGTGGTGGTGTGCTGTGTGTCAGTGTCCTGGGTGGGTGTGTCCTGTGAGCGGGTGTCCTGTGTGTGGGTGTCCTGGGTGGATGTTTCCTTTGCGTGGGTGTCCTGTGTGTCAGTGTCCTGGGTCGATCGGGACTGCTGGTGTGGCTGCCCTCCCCGCTGCTGGATGTGGCCCTATGGCGTCGCCGCACTGGCACCAGATGACGGTCCGAGTCTATCTTTGGTCCATGGGCGCTCCGGCACTGGGTGGGGGGGGGTCGTATGCCTGACGGACCACGTTGGTCCCTGTTCCGTAGGCGACCTGGCACTGGATGTATGTCTGATGGCCCTGGTCGTTCCAGGTCTTGTGTGCGCCCTGGCACCTCCTAGGGGCGGTCGGCATGCACAGGGACGGGTGGGTCGACGTTTGGTCCTGCAATACACAATACAGCATGCATGGTTAGACATGCAGATGGGGGGAGGGGCAAGGGGGTAGCGGGGTATGGGGGGAATAGGGGGGATGTGGGGAACGCAGTGGGGGTCTCACTTGGTGATGCGCCCCCGACCTCTGCTTCCGCAAACTCCCGGTCCTTGGGTCCGCCTGCAAGGTCCAGGGCCCTCTCCTCGTGAACGGTGAGGGGGGGAAATTCAGGTTGACCCTCTCTGGTCCTCTCATGCTCCCGGTTGTTATGAGTGCTCTTCTCCTGGCGGGGGAAGAGGTGCGGAGATAAAGGGCAACAGTGTTAGGCGGACATATACTTGCAGACCAGCGGTTGTGTGTATTTTGGCATAGGTTCACAACCCATCCTGCCAATGCAGCCTGCATGAGTGGGTGCAGCCATGTTGGTTTCAGCTAGGGCTGAGCCGCCCATCCTGGGAGAGGGAGGGGGGGCGGTACTCACCCTGGCTGCCCTGACTAGGTCATTGACCTTTTTGTGGCACTGGTTGCATGTCCTGGCTGTTACGGCCACGCTGCTGATGGCCTCTGCCACCTCCCTCCACAGATGCCAGCTGACATGTGGTCCGGCCCTGCACCGTGTCTGGGGTACAGGGCTTCCCTTCACTGCATCCAGGAGTGCCTCGATGTCCCGCTCCTGGAACCTCGGCGCTGAGCGGCAGGCGGCCATTTTGACAAGTCTCTAGCGGTGGCGTCTTTTGTGCAGCGACACCGCGCGCGTCTGTGACGGGTGACGCTGTTGTGATTGGCGTCATGCCGCTGCTAGTCCCTTCGGGGCCGGAGGATTCCAGAACTTCCGGGTAGCCCGATGCCGGAGTGGTTCACGCCGATTTTTCTGCCAGCAGCGGGCCATCGCGCCGATTCGGGGGAATCCCGCCTAGGATCTCATTGAACAGGGGTGACTCTCCTTTACATATGTGGGAAAATTATGACGTTAAACCACAAGGAATGATAAGAGTGTGTAAATTGGGCTGGGCATATTCAATGTCAAATCAGGTACAGAAAGAAAAATAAACCGAGGGAAAGAGAATTGGATGAGGAGAGAGAAAATAAATACAATGGAAAAGTATTTTTTGAGATTTATATTGCACGTATTTTAAATATCCAGTGACTATTAAAAACTGAAGGAATAAAAATCCATGAATATAATGTTTTCAATAGATTTTAACATTTTCAGGCTTTGAGATATTCTCTGGCAGTAAATAACATCATTAAATGGTGCTTCGAGTGGAATAAGTAAAACTTTCTGTGGTGACTTAAGAACGTCCATCTTTATAGCATCTTGAGCACAGTAAAACAACTCAAGGCATTTTACAGGAGCACTTTTGAACAATTTGACACCAGGCCACATAAGGAACTATTCGGACAGAGGACTAAATGTTCAGCCATATAGGGAGATTATAAGGAACAGCTTGAAGAAGGAAAGAGAGGTGGAGAAGCAGTGAGGGTCAGGGATGAAATTCCACGGACTACGGCTGATCCAGGTCAAGGCACAGCTATCAGTGGTTGAGTGTTTAAAGTTGGGGGTGCACAACCAGCCAGAATTGAAGCAGCGCAGGTACTTTGGAGGATTGTAGAACTGGAGGATTGGGCGATTGTAGGACTGGAGGAGCTTTGAGAGAAATGGAGGGGCAAGACCATGGATAGAGTTAAAAAGAATGAGGAATTTAAAATGAAGGTAATGCTGAACTGGGAGCCAATGTAGGTAAGTGAGCGCAGGTGTAATGGGTGAACGGAACTTTGTGCAATTTAAGATATGAGCAGAAGAATTTTGGAAGAGTTTGAGTTTTGGCAGGTGGGATATGGGAAGCCGGCCATGGGAGCATTATAGTCAGGTCTAGCTGGAGGTAATAAAGGCGTGGATGAGGGTTTCAGCAATAGGCGATCTTCAATGTCAAATCAGGTACAGAAAGAAAAATAAACCGTGGGAAAGAGAATTGGATGAGGAGAGAGAAAAGAAATACAATGGAAAAGTATTTTTTGAGATTTATGTTGCACGTATTTTAAATATCCAGTAACTATTAAAAACTGAAGGAATAAAAATCCATGAAGTGGATATGTGGCAGGAAGCTCATTCTGGGGTCAATACATCATCATGATTGTTAATGTTCTTGGTTTGACCTTGGATACTTGCCACAGAGAGGGTTAATGTTGGTAGCCAGGAAATGATATTTGTGGCAGGGACTGATTTTTTTTTTAAAAGGTATTTTATTCCAAACATCTTGAACATAATAACACAACCTTAACATCCAACAGAATATACAGTTTGCACATTTTCCCCATTCACACCTGCCATTGTCCCCCCCCCATGACAAACAGCTCCACAAATATTGTCATAATCGGCCTCCACCGTGCCATGAAGCCCTCCTCTGATCCCCTCAGAGCGAATTTCAGTTCCTCCAACCTGAGAAACTCGTATATGTCTCCCAACCATTCTGCAACGCCGGTGGCTTAGCCGACCTCCAATTGAAAAGTATCCATAGCTGGGTAATCAGAGAGGTGTAGGTCATGACATCTCACCCCCTTCCCCTCCAACAGCCCCAGCACCTCCGACACCCCAATGATCACCACCATAGAGGGTCTTGCCTCATCTCAAATCCTACAATCCTAAACAGCGTCTCCCAAAAGTTCTTCAACTCCACACACACCCGGAACAGAAGGGCATGGTTCGCCGGACCCCTCTCACACCTCTCGCATCAGTCCAGAACTCCGGGAAAAACCCACTCACCCTGGCCTGAGTGTGTGGATCCTATGCACCACTTTAAATTGTATAAAACTCATTCTTGTGCAGGAAGAGGTTGAGTTCACCTGGCGCATGACCCACAGGGAGATTGATTAGTGATTCCCAATAGTCCTCTGCAGGGTTATCACATCCCTCCTCACCCCAAGTCTATATCATTCCCCCCATTCCTGCAACAATGAGGCTCCCTTCACGTCTTGGTACACGGCCTCAGGTCAGCCGTCAGTGGAGCTGGATAGGGGAGTGTAAAGCGGATGTGGGATCATCACTTCCTAGCATGGAGTCACTGATGGGTGCTCCTCTTTGACGTTTACCTCCACCTGAGGGTCAGTCATCTGTCTCCATTTCTGACCCTGAGTCCCCCGCTTGAGGCCACTGCAAAGGAAACTGATGGCATCGTCCTGTCTGGAATTGCTTCAACAGGGGACGGCGCCCTGGTCCTAAGATGGTCCTTATAGTCTTCTCTTTAGTCTTGACCTTGTACAAAATGGGGCCAGTCTTTTCCACTATGTCTCCTGGGATCCAAGGAGATCCATTTCCAGAGCTACGTACATAAACTGTGTCTTCTGTCTTGAAGGTCAAAATGTATTTTCTGGGCCTCTTGTCTTGACTACACCTTTCCCCCTCGATTGGTGAATGGCCCGGAGAAGTCTGCATGTACCTATACCCAAGGTCTCCCTGGCCATTCCCACAGATGCAGCAAGGTCGAAGGTGAGAAATTCTGTTTCTCCTGACACAAACAACACTTTCACCAAATTCTCAATGTCAATGTCAAGCCCGGGCCACCAGACATAGCCCTTGATGAGAATCTTCATCTTGTCCCCTGGTGACAGTTGTTTAGCCCTGTCAAGATTGGGTGTTGAACAGGGAGGGGGATGACCACTCGGGCTAGCTGGTTTAGCACAGGGCTAAATCGCTGGCTTTTAAAGCAGACCAAGGTAGGCCAGCAGCACAGTTCAATTCCCGTACCAGTCTCCCCGAACAGGCGCCGGAATGTGGTGACTAGGGGCTTTTCACAGTAACTTCATTGAAGCCTACTTGTGACAATAAGCGATTTTCATTTCATTTCATGAAATGATGCCATTTTCCACACTCAATTATTGCTCTTTGGATATGAACGGATTCATATCCTCTGTGGGGTGCCCTCAAATTCCACCACTGAAGATCATGTGGCGCAGTTTTGCCAGCTTGGGGTCCTTATGGGTCAACACCTGGACTTGTTTCCTGGATAGAGGCAGGGTATCTGGGAAATTTAGTGTCATTATAACTTCTTCCATTATTGATAGAGGGGTCAAACTTGTGGGTAGTGGTCGGCAACTCGGGGTGTCAGCATTGGCAGTGTGTGTGTCATGGTGGTGCTTGAAGTTGTGCTCATGGGCCACTAACTTTGTATCCAAGTAGAGGTAATGGGGGGGATCGCATAGTTTTCTTTAAATACCTCCGGTATTTTCCAATGACCTAATATAGACCATCAATTCCCATTTTGAAAATTAGCTGCTGGTCCAAATGGATCCATTGGAGCCAGACTCTGTCCAGAAGACTAGGACCTGGTCCTTGTACAGAGATCTCAAAAGGAATCTGGCCATCTGCTGCCCGTGGGTAACTGGGGTCATGGTGGCTCCTATAATCCATAGAGGTTCCCCCGTACACATATCCAACCAGGCCCTGGTGTCTTACAGGCCCAGGGGCATGATGCCCGTTCGGAGGCGCCTGAAATAATGGAAACGGCGGTTCCTTTGTCCACTTCCATTTCCATGGAATGACCATTGACCTGGAGCTTGATTTTAATTGGGACAACGTTGGGGCTGGTGAAACAGTTCAACTGTATTATTTTGTCCTGTTCAGGCTGGTGGATTTGTAAAACCTGGGCCTGAGGTGGCTTTGGCTTCTAAACTGGGTGGCATGCGTACTGTCAATTCTGGCAGCCCTGCCTTGGGCATGTCCTCTTTCCAGCCTTGCGACTGTCCCCTGAAATCCTCCGGGAAAGTTTCCCGAATATTTCTGGGGTTTCCCATACATGTTCTTGAGTGCCGTGACTGAGTGGCAATAGGCGATGGGGGGGTGGAGCACGTGAGTTCTCTCAATGGAGAAACTAGCCTTCCTATAAGGGCTTCGCCCTACACTGGGCACGCTACCGACCATTGGCCCTTGAAGTTCATGGGCTGCTTTCTTGGCATTCTCCAGGGACAACGTCAGTTCTATGGCTCTGTTAAGGTCTAGGCTGGGTTCTGCCAGTAATTTTCTCTGTGTCGTGATGCTGTTTATCCCGCATATCAATTGGTCGTGCAGCATCTCAAGAACAGATGACCCATATTCATAGTGTTCGGCCAGATTCCTGAGTCTGTTCAGAAATTCCTTCCTGGATTCTCCAGGGGTCCTTCTAGCCGTGTTAAATCTGTAATGCTGGAGAATTATCAATGGTCTTAGGTCATAGCACTTTGCCACTAAGCTACCAGTTCATTAAAGGTTTTTGAGTCCACGGTTGCTGGGTACGTCAAACTCTTACTGATGTTGAATGTTGGGTCGCCACAAGTAGTCAGGATTACCTTTTGTCAGTCGTCACCTCCTATGCTGTTAGCACAAAAATAAGTGCATTCTTTCAGCATACTGGGGCCAGTCTTCTACGCCTGCATCATATGGCTCAAGTTTTCCAAATAGGAACATTTCCAGGTTGTCCTTGCACTTGGTTCCTTACGGGGGTTTCAATGAAGGCAGTCCAGAATGTTGTACTTGATTCTCACCGCCAATGTAGTAATCCAGGCGACATAGAGAAGAAGGCTAAATAGGTTTATTTTAACAAAAAAATAATGCCGTTATCATGGCGTACAACACTAATGTCCAGGCTCGGAACTCCCAGTACGGGAACAATATTAAAGGGCTCACTAATGAGACCCTACTAGACAGGCCTCCACCAAAGGAACTCGTACTCTTGAGCTCTACGGGGAAATTTATTAGTGGTCCCCAATGGTCTTTGTGAGGGTTATCCCACTCTGTGAGAAATGAGAAACAATTGGAATATGGTAGCATAGTGGTTAGCACAGTTGCTGCACAGCTCCAGGGTCCCAGGTTCGATTCCCGCTTGGGTCACCGGCTGTGAGGAGTCTGCACGTTCTCTCCATGGCTGTGTGGGTTTCCTGTGGGTGCTCCAGTTTCCTCCCACAAGTCCAAAGATGTGCAGGTTAGGTGGATTGGCCATGCTAAATTGCCCTTAGTGCCCAATAAGGTTAAGTGGGGTTACTAGGGTTATGGGGATAGGGTAGAGGTGTGGGGCTTAAGTGGGGTGCTCTTTCCAAGGGCCAGTGCAGACTCAATGGGCCGAATTGCCTCTTTTTGCACTGTTAATTCTATGTTCCATGTTCTAATGGAGTAATAGAGAGAGGTGCTGGTGAAGAAGAAACTGGATTTTGCCAGCTTACATGTGAAACCAAAAAGTGTATTTTTGGACAATGTCAGTGTGGGGCAGCATGTAAATTAGGAAAAGGAGGTTACCAAGTATTGATCATTGGGGTCTCCGGAGATAGTCGAGCAGGAGTGGGTAGAGAAGCCGCTGCAGATGATTCACTTGCTAACACTGAAAGGATAAGGTTGGGTCAGGGTGAGTGCAGTTGTACACAGTCTTACAGTGTAGAAAAGGCATTCAACACAGATGCTGTGGTCAATTGTGCTAAATACTGCAGATAATCAAGAAGGGTGAGGAAGGATAGTTTCCCAAGGTCAGAGTTGCAGATTAGTTTGTATCTATCATGCAAAGACAGTAACTCCATGCCTTTCAATGAGACAGGCTTTGAGACAGATGGCAAAATACTATTTTCGTAAAGCTAATGGTGAACAGTGCAACTGGGTTTGTGACTTTTGCATTTCATTGCACATCTGCTCCTCGCCTAAAGTTGCTGCACCATTTGGCATTAATAAAAATGAGTGCCATCAGCCTCACCATTATTTTGACAGGAAAATTAGAGCCATAATTTTCAAAAAAATACAAAGCAGTATATTTCAAATAATTTTACATGTGCAATGTCTAAAATAGTTTTATTGATCATCTTGAACTACAAGAATGGAACCATCTTGCCTGTGTTATTCCTCTGAATATGAAAATCACTTATTGTCACGAGTAGGCTTCAAATGAAGTTACTGTGAAAAACCCCTAGTCGCCACATTCCAGCTCCTGTTTGGGGAGGCTGCTACGGGAATCGAACTGTGCTGCTGGCCTGCTTGGTCTGCTTTCCAAAGCCAGCGATTTAGCCCTGTGCTAAACAGCCCCTACATATATTTGGTTGAATAATTTTGCACAGCTTTAGACAATGTTCAAGAGGTTAAAATTGATGGCATATAATTCAAACCAAAGTGCATATCATGTTGGGTGAAGTCAATATTTTGCAAAGCAACTGGATAGCGTTTTATCCAATAGAAGTTAAACTCAAAGGGGAAAATAAGGATTTTATCTCGAAAATAATATTTAAGTGCAAATATCTGATCAGTCCTGGAATATAATTTAGTACTTCTATGTGTTTGATAATTAATATTCTCTTCAGAATTGTTGATTGAGTAAGCGATTTGAACGCATGTTTTCGCTCTGTTATACCTCTGATAGATGACATTTGGAACAAAACATTTTTGCTTGTTCCGAAATGTAAACAAAATATACGTTTAATTAGAATGGGATTATAATCTGATTCATACTCAGTTTCTTAATTCAGAAAATGCACAAGGGGAGGGTGGCACGGTGGCGCAGAGGTGAGCACTGCTGCCTCACGGCGCAAAGGAACTGAGTTCGATCCCGGCCCTGGGTCACTGACCGTGTGGAGTTTGCACAGTCTCCCCATGTCTGCGTGAGTTTCACCCCCACAACCCAAAAGGATGTGCAGGGTAGGTGGACTGGTCACACTAAATTGCCCCTTCATTGGAAAAAAAGAATTGGGTCCTCTAAATTTATTCTAAAAAAAGGAAAATTGACAGAGGTGTGTTATCGTCCTGGGTACCGAAGAAGAAGAACATTACCTTCAAATAACTTTGGGAAGGTGTGGAAGCCAGGTAACACGCTTCCAATACACCAACAGCAAGATTTGTCATTCAGCTGTTTAAAACCAAAGCTTTCAAATCCATCACTGTGTGTTCATGCCAAGCACCATATTTTTGTGGTGAAAAAGCAGTACATATTTATGCTGTTGCTACAATATTTTGTACTGTTATAATAAATCTTCTGAGACAATCAGTCAATTAATAAGGAACATCTAGATTCAGCAGAAGGCTTTAATATTAGACTCCTTCTGATGTGGGTAATAGTTAGAGGCCATAAGCTGCTCGACCCATTTCACTCACTTATATAGCATTTTTCATGATTTCAGGATGTCTGAAAACATTGTAAAAGCTTTTGAAATGTCACCACTGTTGTAGGGAAACAGTTCAAAGATTAGAAATATGCACAATTTATTATGCATCTCATTTCTCGTCATTTATTTTCTTTAAAAAAACAATCCCTTTATTTCACTCTCTCCAACCCTTTGAAATGTTTTCGTATCCTAGGAGATGCCCAGGAAATACAATTTATAATTTTATTTTTTTTAATCTGTATTTTTTTGACAGGCTGTAATATAACTGGCCACAGCTTTGTTTGGTTTGAAATTTTATGACAGCTTTATTGATTTGGTTCTTATAATTTAAAAAATACAGGCATCATGAGATATTAATTTTGCTATAAAAAGCTTCTTCCCTTCAAGAATTTATTTTCAGAAATGGTTCAGCTGCTTCGAGGATGAATTGTCATACCAGTCGAGTTTTCTTATTTGAGTAACAGGTAGGAGGCATGCGTAGGAGGATAATGTATATTGTTAAGGATGTAATATCTAGTAATAATGTGGGTTGCACAATAAAAGTTGAATAACAAAGTGTCTTGCAATAGGTTAAGAACTTGATCTGTGAAAAGGGATCAAATAGCACCATGAAATAATTTTAACACCAGATTCAAATTGTTTTGTTTTCTGCGTTTTATTTTTAAAAGAAACATTCACGATTCGGCTTTCTTATAAATTACTGGAACTTCATCTTTCAGAAACAAGAATTATGCAGTTGTTTTAAGTGATTGTTGTTGTTAAATATTAGAAATAAATTTGAGTGGGTTTAATTTCGTGGTTCTATGTAAGAAGAGTAAAACTCTAGTTAGATTCATGTTGGACAAAGGTGTTTGCATGTTTGGGCATTTTGATCAGTTCAAACTGTGCTTCTATTGTGCTGAAAGGTTTACGGCGTGAAAAGTAAATAAAAGCTTGGAAAAATCAGAGGCACCTTTAGGGTAGGAAGGGTTTTTCTGATTGTTTTAACAGAATTCATAGCAGTTGGTGGTCAGACAATTAGAGAGGGAACATCATTCCCAAGTTTGCTAGAATAAAAATCATACAATGGAGTAATAGTTAAGAAAGCCAATGCCATAAATCTAAAGGACAATCATCTGAAGAAACTAGAGAAATGAAGAGGAGTTTCCAGGAAGCCTGAAGTTAAAGGAACAAAGAGGAACTGGGAATAAAATAGGTCAAGTCATAAAACTAAAATGGAGCTGGCCAATGCGAAGTCAGAAAAATATCTTAAATCAATCTAAGGTTTGTGATATGACAGCTTGTGAGTTTTTAATTGCAATAATTGTGGAGTAATTGACGGCTGGATCTCAGAATTTGTGTAAAAGCTTTCAAGACAAAGCGATCCTGAAAGGACAGTTGGAAAACCTGGAGGCTATCTTTATTAAAACAGTGGAGTGCATAGGAAGCTTTATTTGAAGGAAAGTTGGAAAACGTGGAGGAAGATTCTTGATGAAAACAGCTGATGGAAAACATTGTTTGGAACAAGATTTTAAAGTGCTATTTTTGAGAGTGGAGTTTGGAAACACTCACGACAATCAACTGGGGGGGAATTTGGAGGAGAAATCCATGGAAGGTTTATTGAGTGGCATCTGCCACTGGGTTTCAGAGAGGGGTGTTACCTTTGAAATCTGTGTATATTTGTTAAGATAAGGGAGCCTGAAGGGGTATTGTATTACAATCAAAACTTTCATATTCAATATATGTTTTTTCCTTGTTAAAAAAAATTAATTGGCAGTCATGGGACTCTGTTCCTCCACGTTTTCTAAAATAAAGATCTTCCGAACCAGCGTCCCATTCAGGGACCTTCTTGTCCGGTCGTAACATTGCACAGATTTCTGCCTTTTACTTTTCAAAAATATGTGTTATAAATCCTGATTTTAAAATCTTAAAATGTTCGATCAGTAATGATATGCATGTCCTACTAGAAATATCTAGGAGTAGTAGAATGAACATGCATGTCTTGACACTGCTGATCAGTTCTAATTTCAATTATTTATCCCTGATTAATTTCCTTTTGATTAATTGTGGCACATCCTGCAATGTCTTACTTATCTACTATTCAATATGTAATTACTGACATACCAATATATACATAGTCTTACTTCATGCTTATGTAGATCCAACATCTTAAATGTCGACAGAGGTATTCGTCGGTTTGCATCATTTGGTTTGATGTTACTTGGGGGAAAAAAAGATAGAATTTTATTTTTATTTTATAAATCTGCAACTAATAACCATTGATTGTGACCATCTGTTGTCTGTCCTAGGGTGGTATTTCCATTACTCATTTCATCTTTCCAAAGGATAGTATTACAGCTATAGGCCCCACCACTGCATTAAATATGAAGTTATTTTGCTTCCATGTTCTGAAGTATTTCTATTCGGTTTGGTAAACTTATGTTTTTGTCTTGATCTTTAAATTGATATTCGTTGTTGCGACAAGGACAGATGACAGTGATTTTCTATGTTTTCAAGATAAACTTCCTTAAACATACCTAACTCTTCTGAAAGAACATACGCAAAAGGGAGTCATATACTGCCCTTTAATCCATCCTTGTGTAAAGTCACTTTGCATTGAGAAGCATTGTTGTCCAGTAATGTGTACTTCCAGAAAGAGAGGAATACAGACTGTAAGATTTTAGTGTTTCGAGGTATGAAACCCCTCTAATAAAAATTTTAATGTTCCAAATTCTTAATTTCGAACAAAAGGGTCCTCATTTGTGCTTGACCTAACAAAGTACGAACTACCATGTGTGGATCAAGCATAATTTGTTAAACAAGATTGTACTTTTAATTAGCACAAAGCAGTAATGACGACACAGAAGTCCCTCATCCCTCAGGTTTCTAGGAGTCCTTGAGCAGTTCCAGCAACTGTGATGCCTTTCTCTTCTCTTCCTTTGAAGTGCTATTGAACTGTGTCCAGAAGAGCCATACCCAAGAAGCCATGGTAACTCTCGACCAACAAAGATTGCAAATTTCTAATTTTTATTCCCACTTATCATTGTTCTGCCTCGCACTTGCTTGGAATTAGTCTGAATTCATCTCTTCAATTGTCTACAGACTCCAATCTTTATCAGACCCTGGTCGCCAATCTTCCCTCTCGATTCCAGTCTGTCCCCACCATCCTCTGGGCCTTCTGGTTTCACCATTCCTCCTTTCCATTTCCCGACTGTGACAAGTCATCTCATATCACACCATATAGGCTAAAGTCAAATGTTCTTTCCCTGTTTTCTTGATCCTCCACAGTTCACATTCTATTGCAAACAAATTATATATTTGTTACAGAAAAGTCACATCCTCTTGTCAATAATACACCTATCATATTGAACATATTGTAACTCGTTCAACAAATACTAAAACCATTAAAAACACATGTTAAAAAAGCTTCCTATCATAAGTCAAAATTAAAAGATGTTCTAATGCTATCCTATGCGTTGCCCCATACCAAGTTAACTGGTGTCTATCTTTCAAGTCTTGCATGTCTTAATGCTCTGTCTAGGTGTGTCCCCAGGTGGTACGTCAGATTTGGAGGCGGCCTGCTGCATTTCCCACCCTTTTATCTTGGTCCCCTAGGTGGCCATCCTCTGGAACGACCAGGCCTGATGGGCCCGGCAGTCTTTCGGATGTCGCAAGTGCCATGGTGCCACCCTGTTCTGCCCATCGAATGCACCTGGGACAGGTGGGGATATTCAGAGGTGCTGGTATTCTGGTACCTACCCTTCAGGAGTCATTGGTATGGGACTCATCGCCTCCTCCTCCCTATGGGGTGCCCGAAGGCCCCTGGGCTACTCCTTGGGATGGGGACTCAGCCAGAGTGAGCTCAGGCAACTCTGCCATCACCTGGTGCTGCCAGTCCTGGAGGCCTGCTTGCGTCTCGAACAGGGTCTCAATGCTTGCGGCCATGGAGTACGGGGACTGTGCCGCGTCTATGCGGGGCAGTGCCATGTCACTCAGGGACCGGCTCGGGCCAGCCAGTGTCAAGCTTAATGCCCTTGGCGCCCGCAGCCATGACCCGTTGCGCCTGTGCCAAGTTCTGGACCATCACTGCTATATCCATGTAGCCCTAGTGCATGGCTGTCTGTGACATGGCAGCCCCATCCTGTGCATCAACCACCGCCCACACAGAGTTTGCCAGGCCTTGGACAACCTGACCCATGGCGGAAACCTTTTACCCAAGGCCTCCACCGTGGATGCCACCCATGTTGCATCGGCCTGGGTGGCTCACAGTTTTGGCACCGCTTCCTGGTCCTGCAGGTGACTGGACACCTCCAATTGCACCTGCAGGCACTGGATGGTTGGTGACACCCCATCATGTAGCCCTGGCTCTGCACTTGCATCTCCAGTATTGATGTGATCACCCTTTCCAGAAGCTCTAGATCCCTCTGGATGGCATCTAATCCCTTGGGTCGAGGCAACCACCGACCAGCTGCCCCCTCGGGAGTTCCTACCTCTACCTGATGTACCGCAGCATGTGTGTCATGCACACCAGATCATGCCCCAGGAGCCTCTTCATTAAAGTGCCCAAGCGAGGTGAGTGTCTCTGCGATGGTGGAGGGTATTGGAGAGAGCAGTCATGAGAAGTCGGTGTTCCCAGACTGGTGTTCCAGGGTTGCGACTGTGGACGAGGGACACCAAATGGTCTCACCTCATCACCAGGTGAGTCTCATGGTTGTGACTGGAGGTGTGGGACACTGGCCGGTTCTGCCTTGTTGGGAAGTGACCCTGCAAGACACAAGACAAACAATGGTTAGTTTGCAGGGAGGTGTGATGTAGGGAGGAGGGATGACTCACGTGCCTAAAGACAATGCATTGGGGACTCACTTAGTTATCCCATGCTAACCTCCGCCTCAGCGACTGCCCGCTCTCCCAGCCCACCGTACCCTCTGCTCGGAGAGGGTGACAAGCCGCCGATCCAATGGGCCCCTCCAGTTTTCTCCCGCTCCCGGCGACTGTGGGTCGCCTTTTCCTGGGGGCGGATAATGCACAGTGTGAGACACTCGGATGCGGGCAGCCCAGGAGATCCGTAGCTAGTGGCCTGTGTGTGCTGGACACCAGCGGTGCCTACCGGTCCGTCTGGTGGGGGCCGCAATGCAGGAGGGATGTTTGGTGTGGGGTTGGGATATGCGGGACTGGGGTGGTGCTAGGGGCACAGAGCTGGAGACTCACCTGGCCACACTGCGCAGGTCATTCCACGTGGAGTGAGTGCTGGCCCATTAGCATGTCCTGTATGGCTCCGGCAGTCGCACCCCCATCAGGACTGTGGAACACCCTCTATTCGGTCCTGTCGTCAGGACTTAGTCTCTCAAATGGAGAACCCCGCCCAAAGTATAATTCTAAGAACAAACTACTTTTCAGCAATTTCTTCAAACAGTGCTGCTGAATACTCACCCTTGGGCAACTTAAAGTTATAAAACAATTAAGTGTAGTTTCTCACAAACAACAACTGCAAAGTTTCCCATCTGCCTTGACTACCCATTGTCTCAAGAACAGAAATTAAATATAAACCATTTAATTTAAAATGTGGTTAACAATAACATTCATAGATGTTGCAGAACAACAGCAAACTCTAAAAGTTAGAATTATCAAAATCTAGGGCAGCACGGTGGTGATGTGTTGGGTATGCTGGGTCTGTGAGGACTGTGTTTACCATAGCAGTGAGAAAGACAGGCTACCAACACTTGTAGAAGTACAACTCTATTTTATTGAACAATGAGCTGTTAAACATACTTGCACTGTGAGTTGACACTATGTTGAGTTGACTGGAGACCTGAGGCTAACCTGACCAGACTATCCTGCTAGCACATGGTGGATGTTCGTGTTGCTGATCACGGGCTCTGGCTGTCTCAGAGGTTGCATCCCAAGAGAGCGGGAAAACTAGTGCCCACTGGCTTTATAGTGGCCGTGTCCTGTCTGGTGATTGGCTGTTGTGTTCTGTGTGTTGATTGTTAATTCAGTGTGTCAGTCAGTGTCTGTCTATGCACCATCATATACTTGTGTGTATATTATGACAGGTGGCACATTGGTGTTTTTTAAAAAAGAATTATCAAAATCTTACAAAATTCAATCCCCACACTCTGCTGAGTATTTACATCTCAGTGCTAAGGTGTTTCACCTCTATACTGGGGTTGAGAGAAAAATAAGTGAATGTCATTGATTGACCTCTGGGATCAAGTCTGCCCCGAGCGCTCTGAGCTACATGAGCCGCCTGGCTCAGTAATGTCCCACTTGAGGGAATTCACTGCATGATGTTTGAGTTGTGCAGCATGCTAGAGGTGTAATGTGCTTCTGTGATGTAGGGTGAACTCAATTATATGATTCATCTCTGGCAGATTTGGATGAATGAAAGCTACAGCCTCCAAGGTCTGCAGCTATGCTCTTGGCTGCCAACATTGAGGCAATCTGGCTATTGCTTCCGGACTTCATCTAAAAGACATAAGACCCAAGCCCAATGATGAAATGAGAGGAGGAAGAGTTTTCATTATCCCCAATCTATCTCCCAGTTCTAATCGAAAGATAAGTCGATACCAATATCATATGGCACTGAAGTCACTACATTATTAAAAGAATTTAGGAATGAAACGACAGAGGTGCTGTTAAAAAAATAATTAGAAGAGGAAATAGTGGCAGATGACTGCTGAACCCTGAATGTTATTCCTCAATTTAAAAGGAAGGTAGAACAAGTCCAGTTAGCATGATTTCAGTGGTAGAAAAGGTAGAAACTTTACTCAAAAAAGTAATTAAAGTAACTTGAGAAACTAAAAATATTCACTCACCTGATGAAGGAGCTGCGCTCTGAAAGCTTGTGATTCCAAATAATCCTTTTGGACTTTAACCTGGTGATGTAAGACTTCTTACTGTGCCCATCCCAGTCCAATGTCGGTATTTCAACATCTTAAAAATATAACAGAATGGATAACAAACTGGTTACAAACCCGAAAACAAAGTAGGGTTTAAGGTTAGCTACTCAGTCTGGAAAAGTGAGAAGAGTTGTTCCTCAGGGTTTGGAGCTGGAATCACTCTTGTTCACAGTTCATCATTTGCAGTCATGATTTAGATTTGGGACCAGGAGGCAGGATACTGAGAGTTAAGAAATTAGGTTCCCGATTTGAAAATGGTCCTGCTCTTCTGATAGGAATAAAGTCCATAAAATTTGTCTGTTTTTAAAACAACAAGAAGCTGTTCTTCAGACAGAAAAATTCATCAGACAGCAATTGGTCCAACTAAACGTCAACTAATCAGGCAAGGCATACATTGAAAGTGAGAGAATAACTCTTTCTAATAAATTACAACTTCAAATTTACCTAAGAGCCAACCTTCCAGAAAGTCAACGACAAAAGGCTTCATAGCTTACTGAAAATCCTCTGCTTTCCAGTACCTTCAATTTAACTGTAGCATCAGCTCATCGAAGAAACTGCAGACCTGCTATGAAAGAGACTGAGACAATCTAATACTGTATTTGTGTTTTTTCCCTCATCGCTACCAATCTTTGTGTGTGATAGTGTGGGTGATTCAAGTGAGTGAGACATCGTGTTTTTATGCCTTCAGGGAAAGTCTGTGACAATAAATAATCTTCCTTATTTTTAAATTCACAAAACGCTTGCTGGTGGAATTTTACCAATTGGGATAGTCACTCTGAGGGTAAAAAAACACATATCTCTCACATACAAAACTTACTGATCTTGGGCAGGAAGGAGACACATAAATTTATGACTTCTGACTTAATTCTAAAGCCACATGCATTTTAATGAGTGAAACACAATTAAATCAAAGAATTGTAGAAAAAATATAAAAACAACAAAAGGAAACAAAATTGAACACTGATTTCATAATATAAGTAATCATAATGTGATTTTCACAAAACATTACCAAATTAAAAACAAGATTCTGCATTTGCAATTAAAGAACTAACTAGTTTCTGTGCCACCAAAAAAGTACTTAGAATTTCTTTAAAACTCAGATCTGTGAATAAAATCTGAATCTATTCCAACTTTCAGTCTAGTCTCTGGGTGTCCCAAAAGAATTAGACACTGTTTGGAAATGTAATTGTTTGTGACTTGATAAATATGCAATAATGTGTATAATAAGCATGTTGACATGGAATTATGATCATTGCTGGTTAAGTTCGCTAAATGGCTGGAGGTACAATATGTTAACTATTAACATTCAGTATGGCTGGAAAGAAAGAATTTCCATCTAATGTAATGCAGTTCATGGTCTCAGGATCTTCTAAAGTACATTGCACTGCAAAAGTAGATTGAATATTGTCACTTGGAAGCATGGTAGCCAATCTTTGCACAGTAAAAGTAAATTAACAGCAGCAAAATAAGTGGTGAGACCGTTGATTTTTAAAGTGTTTAATGCACGATAAATATTGGACATGGCATTGGGAGACCTCTTCCACTCTATTCCCTGATCTATGTAACTGTAATTGATTGCCGAAGACTTAGGGCAGTACAGTAGCACAGTGGTTAGCACAGTTTCTTCACAGCTCCAGCATCTCAGGTTCAATTCCCGGCTTGGTTCACTGTCTGTGCGGATTCTGCACATTCTCCCCGTGTCTGCATGGGTTTCCTCCGGGTGCTCCGGTTTCCTCCCATGGTCCAAAGATGTGCAGGTTAGATCGATTGGCCATGATAAATTGCCCCCAGTGTACACAAAAGGTTAGGTGGGGTTACTGGGTTACGGGGATAGTGTGGAGGCGTGGGCTTAAGCAGGGTGCTCTTTCCATGGGCCGATGCAGACTCGACGGGCCGAATGGCATCCTTCTGCACTGTAAATTCTATGATTGTATGACTGTGGGTGGAGAAAGAGATTAAGTACTGACACCACACATAGAATGTTCCAGAAAGATCTGAGGAACTAAGCTGAGACCATTTGTGTGAAACGCCTGCAAATCTTGGGATGTTTAAAATTATTTTAAATAATCCTGCAGTAGATTTCGAACAAGTGTCAGCTCCGCATTGCTTTAAGATAAATTAGACATCAAAGATATACAACAAACTGGTGAATCAGCACTTCTACAAATATATGGGCTGGGATTCTCTCAGCCCATGCCGGTCCGAAGAATCGCTGAGCCGGACGCGAATCATGTGACGCCGCCCCGACGCCGGTCTGCCGAATCTCCGCCCGGGATGGGCCGAGCGGCAGCTAAAATAATCCGAGTCGTGCCGGCGCCATCCAAGTGTGGTCTTACCCGGCGGGACCTTGGTGTGCATGCATCAGGGAGTCGCCTGGTGGGGCCCTCTGCTGTGGCCTGGCCCGCGATCAGGGCCTACCGATAGGCAGCACAGGTTGGCCTCTCAGGCTGGGGGCCTCCTTTGCTCCGCGGCGGCCCCTGTAGCCCGACACCATGTTGCGTTGGGGCCGGCGCGGAGAAGGGAGCCACTGCGCATGCGCGGATTGGCGCCGGTTGCACTGCGCATGCGCACATTCACGCCGGCTGCAGTGTGCATGCGCAGACCCGCGGCGCACACCTGACGGCGGCATTGGCAGCTGAAGTGGTGTGGGTCGCTCCAGTGCCTTGCTGGCCCCCTGTACGGATTAGAATCACTGTTACTGAGGACATGTTGGCGCCGTCGTGAAACGTGATGGCGTTTACGATGGCGCCAACACTTAGCCTCAGGATCAGAGAATCCCGCCCATGTTTCCTTTGTATTACACTTAAGCATTACCTTAGATTATGGCGGGGATTCTACAACCTTACTCGTGGCTGTGATTTTCCGGACCTCTGAAAGCGAATGGAGTTTTGGCTGGAATGCCAAATTCTCCATTCTCACTTGCAGCAGGGCGTCAACGGATGAGGTCGGAGAATCGGAAAGTGTAATCTATGAGTTGGGAAGAACAACAACTCCTTGACTCAGAAACACGATTGCTATAACTCAGCCATGGCTAACTCTTAAATCTAATCATTACAATTAGTCATGAGGAGTTTTCACCTGGTCATTAATCTTTCCTAATTTCCTCCTGAACCAGATATCATGATATTCCAAAATTAAATTACTATAATGTATTAACCAACTGAATTTGATATAGACAAATGATCCCTTCCTATTTATTGTGTAACTTTAAAGGATACAATTGTATAAAGTGCTGGAAAAACACAGCAGGTCAGTTAGCATTTGCAAAGAGAAACAACCAAGGGCGGGATTCTCCAACCCCCCCCCCCCCCGGCCGGGTCAGAGAATCGCCGGGGGGCGGTGTGAATCCTGCCCCCGCCAGCTGCCGATTTCTCTGGCACCGGGTTTTTGATTGGGACGGGAATCACGCCGCGCTGGTCGGCTGTTGCTAGCAGCGCCCCCCCCCCCCCCGGCGATTCAGTGGCCGCTCTTTTTTGGCGCGCCCCGGCGGCGTAAATCACAACCGGTCCTTACCAGCGGGAACTGGCTCTACGGCCGGCCTGCAGAGTCATCGGGGGGGGGGGGGGGGCGCAGGGGGATCTGGCTTCGGGGGGGGTTCCCCCACGCTGGCCTGGCCCGCCATCGGGGCCCACCGATCTGCGGGCGGGCCTGTGCCATGGGGGCACTCTTTCCCATCTCTGTCAACCTCCGCCATGGCCAGTGTGGAGAAGAACCTCCCCTGCACATCCGCTGGGATGACCCCAGCACACGGTGGCGCACCCACGCATGCGCCAATTCGCGCCGGCCGGCGGACGCACTTCGGCGCCGGTTGGCGTGGCGCCAAGCCCTTCCGTGCTGGTTGGCACAGCACCAAGCCCTTCCATGCTGGTTGGCGCAGCGCAAAATACTCCGGCGCCAGCCTCGCCCCCTCCGCACCTTCGGGGTGGCCCAACGCCGGAATGGTTCACACCACTCCTCGACGCCTGAGTGGCCCGCCCCGCCGGTTCGCGGAGAATCCCGCCCCAATTAACCATTTAGAGGAGAATCATAGAATTCCTACAGTGCAGAAGGAGGCCCTTCAGCCCATCGAGTCTGCACTGACCCTCTGAAAGAGCACCCTATCTAGGCCCAGTCTCCTGCTCTATTCCCTTAAACTCACCTAATCTGTACATCTTTGGGCACTAAGGGACAATTTATCCTGGCCAATTAACCTAATCTGCACATCGTTGTACTGTGGAAGGAAACCAGAGCACCCGAACGAAATCCACATAGACACGGGGAGAAATTGCAAGCTTCACACAGTGAAGTCACCCAAGGTGGGAATTGAACCCATGTCCCTGGTGTTGTGTGGAGTGCTAACCACTGTGCCACCGTGCCATATGTACCTGAAATGTGAACCTGTAATTTATCTTTACACATGTTAACTTACCTGCTGTGTACTTCCATCAGCTTCAGTTAATTGTTTTTCTTATTTAACTAAACTATCCAAAGTTCCGTGCACTTCAGATTCTACCTTCACATTTCTAAGATGCATGTTCAAATCTCCAATAATGTTTTATTTACTTTTAAGATGGTGAAAATAGGCTCCTCGTGTAGAAATATTTAAGCATCAAAGCTTTAAATTTGGAGAATGACAGGTAAAATTAATCTGAACGATAATGGCTGACAATTATGTGAACTTGGACTAAATAGTGAAAAATTAAGTCATCTCATAATTTTGGTCGATTTTGTGCTTAAAATATCCATCGACTGCAGAATTGCAATTGTAGAAGCAAGTAGAATGCTGAACAATATATTAAGGACTGTATCTGTCTTTGGTCACAGAGATAGATGATGAAAGACACACAAGTGCTGGAGGCAGTTCAGCCATGAGGTTGATACTTAGGCCAGAATTCTCTGGCCTTTGGGATTCACTTTACCCACCTTCAGGGCACCCCTGCCCATGGTGCAGCTTGGGGTGGCTTCAATGGGCTATCCCATTGACAAAGCTGTGGGAGTATAGAATTCTGCCACAAAGCAAATGGTGCACTGCCGAGAACCACGCAGCTGGGGGACTGGAGAATCCTGCCCTTATTAGTGTCAGAATTATGAGGGTACACTGTCTAACTGAGGTTGTTGCAGGCCTGAAAGGATAGAACTGAATGGTAATCATAATGGAATGCTAATCATGACAAGGTGCTTCATACATGTGCTATCAAACAACGGGACACAAAAGGAAATATCGGACAGATGACCAAAAGCTTGGTCAAAGGTTGTAGGTTTTAAGGAGCATCTTAAAGGAGGAAGGAGAGTTAGGAGGCGGAGCGGTTTTGGGAGGGAATTCCAGAGGTGGCTGCTGGAGGCATGGCCACCAGTTATGGAGTGATTAAAATCAGGGATGCTCAAGCAACCAAACTTTGAGGAGGTGCAGACATTTAGGAGGGTTTTGGGGTTGAAAGTGATTATGAAGGTGGGGTGGGGATGGGGGGATGATCAGAGACCATGGAGGGACTTGAAAACAATGAGAATTTTAAAATCAAGGCGTTGTTCAACTGGGAACCAAAGTAGCTGCACAAGCACCGGTGATGGGAAACAAGAACAAAAAGAGAACATTGATTCAAACAAGCAAAAGGAAATATCAAGACTGAAAAAAGTGGTGAAGAGTGATAATTACATGAAATAAAATTCCAGGTTGCACCTTTTGAGATGGCATATGCGATATTTGCTTTTATTAGCCAAGGCATAAAATGTACGTGTAGGGAGAGTATCATGGAGCTGTATAAATGAACGTAAGGCCACAGGTAGAGCATTGTGTGCAGTTCTGGTCACCACACTCTTGGAAGGAAATGATTGCAATAGAAAGGATGCAGAGTAGATTCACCAAGATGTTGCCTGGGCTGGAGAGTTTCAGCTATGAAGAGGGGCTGGTTAGAGCAGAGAAGGCTGAGGAGGGACCTGATTGAAGGATACAAAATTATGAGGGACATAGATAGGTTAGACAGAAAGGAACTTTTCCCCTTAGTAGAGGGTCAACAACCAGGGGACATAGATTTACGGTAAGGGGCAGATTTAGAGGGGATTTGAGGGAAAACATTTTCACCCAGAGGGTGGTGGGAATCTGGAACTCACTGTCTGAAAGGGTGGGGGAAGCAGGAACCCCCCCATATAAGAAACATTTCGATGAGCACTTGAAACGCCCATGTCATGCAAGGCTACTGACAAAGTGCTGGAAAATGAGATTAGAATGGGTAGGTGCTTGAAGACCGGTGCAGACATGATGGGTTGAAGGGCCTCTTTTTGTGCTATAAAACTGACTTAACATGCCACAGAGGTGCAACCTGAACTTAATCCCTCCAGTCCAAGGCTCAGTGTGTTAAAACCACCCACCACTACATCACAATGGTCCAAATTGTTCTGTTGAATGACAGTAAAACTGCCGGCATTCATCATCATTACAACTGTGAAATTGACAGTAACTTCCAAATCCGCAGGTGCATTATATGCGGAAATCCAGAAGTTGTTGACAGTGATTCTATGCACTGTTGAAGTCCTCATCTCCAACAATTAGGAAAAATCACTTGAATTGACACGAAGCTGCCCTCTTACGCTCTATATCATTGTCAAACAAAAACCCCAATGATTGAGGAGTCACTGGGTTTTTAATGTTTTAACTCTAAATTATCGCTGAAGACCTCTCTGACCCGGAAAAAACTAATTTTATTTTTAGAATGCAAAATTTCTAGATTTGATTCAAAGCTTTTTACTGTTTTAATTTTTCTTGTAAAACTTCATGATATTACATAACTTACCTTGAGCATGCTCCAGTCTTTATTTTGCTCAGTAAACCTTTTTAAAAAGTGAATGATAATCAATGCATTTTAATTCTTGGTTTTCTATCTGGGCAATTCTTCAGTGTGTTTAGCTGCTTTATTATCATCATGGTTGCTGGCCATGTAGAAACCCCCTTGACTTGGTGTCAGAATCAAACTACATCAGAAAAGTTGAACTCTGCACCCCAGTGACTGGTCCTTGTTGACAATGAGGCCAGAGCACAATCACTTCACGGTGGAAAATCAGAGTCAATAACCTTGGGTTTTAAACATGTCAGGACATCAGACTGGAAGTATTGGCTTTCCTGTGTAGTTGTCATGTGTACTTGTCTATTAGAGGGGTAGGGGAACTAATACTTCCTTTATAAAGTGATGAATGCTAACCCCAGCAGCATGCCAGCTTCGAAAGTCAAACTATGCGGGGAGATGACCATGATCATGGGTGTTGCTGATGGGTTTGCACAGCCTGACACTGAAAGAGATAGTTCTGTTCAATTTTAATCAGTGTTTGTTATAAGAAGCGATTAAAGAGTCTTGTTTTGTTTCCTTGGCCTCTGTGTTTTAACTGAATAGACCTATGCCTTTGTTATCCAGAACTCATTTAGTTTATAGTGAAAACATCAAAGCTGAGCGATTACAGATGAGGTGATAAAACTACAGGGGGTTATTTGAAGAAAGCCGAGGGTGACAGTTAAACTCCTTCCTGTATTAGGCACTGCAGGATTCATTTCAATCTGAGCTCAAGTTGTTTGAAATATTTAATTGTGAGAGAACTCCGATCTCTCCCAATTTAGCAGAAATGATGTGGACCGCGTTGAAATTAGTTGTGTTCATTTTCTCCTTATTTTCTCTTTATTTGTGGGGGCGTCCTCTGCGATGAAGTAGTTACGCTATCACTGCTAACTGCGCTAACATTAAGGGCTGGATTTCCTCATTCAGATCGGAATGAAACGGAGACGAGATAACAACAAAAAGCGCTGACAGAGCGTATGGCAGTTTGCCACCTCCATTTCGGAAGATTTTCCTGAGGACTTGTGAGGAACAAACAGACTTGGGAGGGAAAACAAAGCTGCCCGCCTCCTTAATTAGTTATAATGAGGTCATTAAGGAGCTTGTTGAGAGCTTCCCTTCTGACCTCCTGAGACTTTTATGAGGTTGTGTAGTCGTTTGGAGCTCTCTGAGGTTGACCAGCTGAAAACTGGCGGGAAAAGGGCCGCAGTGCTGAAGCAGTTTGTATTTATAGCAAAAGTAAACGTTTGGACAAAAATGTACCGAGCAGTCATAGAATTTGAGTAACCAGTCTTTCTCCACACACTGTCCCGGGTCGCAGCTCACCATTTGCTCTGACTACTTTGAACAGGAAGGTTTTTTTTTTAAAAAACAGCACACACAAACAGCTGCGGTGGTGTCTGCTGATTCTAGCCAGAATTCGACCTCTCTCCCTGGTGTCCTCCCCCCCTCCCCCCCTATACCTCTCGCTGCCTGGGGAAAGCGGGCAGCATAATCAAAGACCCCTCCCACCTGGCTTACCCACTCTTCCAACTTCTTCCATCGGGCAGGAGATAAAAAAGTCTGATAACATGCACGAACAGACTCAAAAACAGCTTCTTCCCCGCTGTTACCAGACTCCTAAATGACCCTCTTATGGACAGATCTGATTAATACTATGCTCCTGTATGCTTCACCCAATGCCGGTGTCTATGTATTTACATGGTGTACCTTTAGTTGCCCTATTACGTACTTTATTTTCATGTACAAATGATGGGCAGGATTCTCCAATAATGGGGCTATGTCCCCATGCCAGTGTCAAAACGCAGGCGTTTCATTCTGGACTTTCCTTAAGACAGGCAAAACGTGGTTAGAACCACGCCAGCGGGAACTTGGCCAGTTTTCCTGGGAGAATTGCCGCGGGGGCCTCTGTCAATGGCCCCCTACCCGTGCCGCATTATTGTGTGCACGCGATTTGCGGATCCCAGAGAATCACGGGAGCTGCGTCGACCATTATCCATCCCCGCGCCAATTGCGATTTCGGAGCGGAGGCTCGGAGAATCCAGCCCAATATGTTTGAGCTGCACGCAGGAAAAGTACTTTTCAATGTACCTCAGTATACGTGACAATAAACTAATCCAAACACAAATTGGCATTGGTCACATTGCTTCACAACCCTTTCTATATCCGTAATGATGCCAAATATAGCTTCTCACTAGCATTTTCATCTGTGACACACCCAAATGGGTGCTATGCAATTCTTCAAACAGTAATTCTCTTCCTCGTATGGGGACAACCATTGCGTTCCCCAAAGGATGACACCATCCTCACAACTAAGCTCATATTTCCTGAGCTGATAAGGCTTCATTTCTTCTGAAGCTTTCTCATTCTGCTGTATGTTTGGCCATCAAAGATTTAACCCTCAATAACAATAGGTCTCTATTAGTTAATTACTTAATTTGCTGTGCTGTCACAGGTAACGAGTCCATAAAGTTTAAAGCCAGTACATTCTCTTGCGGTAGGAGAGTGGGTGGCGTGCTTTCTGGTAACAGGAGGCGACATTGGGTATGTGAGCCAATGGTCGATGTTCGAAAGTTTATTCGTAGGCTGATAAGAACAGCGGCCAACATTGTATCCGAGCAGAAGCAATTGGTGGGATCACTTTGTCTTCCTTGAAGAGCTTGTGGTTTGTGATAATAGTAAAAGGGCGGCATGGTGGTACAGTGGTTAGCACTGCTGTCTCACAGCACTAGGGACCCTGGTTCAATTCTGGCCTTGGGTCACTGTCTGTGTGGAGTTTGTACGTTCCTGCCATGTCTGCATGTTTCCCTCCTGGTGCTCCGGTTTCCTCCCACAGGCCAAAGGTGTGTGGGTTAGGTGGATTGGCCATGTTAAATTGCCCCTTATGTCCAGGGATGTTCAGGTTAGGTTATGGGGTTACGGGAATATAGCAGGGTGGACAGGGAAGTAGACATGGGTACAGTGCTCATTCGAAGGGTCGGTGCAGACTCGATGGGCCGAATGGCTTCCTTCTGCATTGTAGGAATTCCATGATGGAACATCTTGATGCTGTTGACAATAGTCAGTACTTCTGCATTGATACTAATATCTTTCTTGTGACTGTGTGTCCGAGAGTCTACATTCATTCCGACACATAACCGATGACCACTTCATCTTCCATCAGACAGCCCACAGCAAATGCTAATGTTTATGGCCAGCTACATTTCACACCGGCTTATCACTCATCCTTCCCCTTCCCGGATGATCGTTCCAAGACCTTGTTTCCATCTCTCGCCCCGGCACCTTTTGTCGAAAACAATCGATCTCACAGTTGGGGGCCACCATCTGCTGTCCTTTTTCCTGTTTCAGAATCTGCCCCTCAGCTCTTAATGTCTATTTTGTTTCTTCAGTGTCTCAGTAACTTGGTCACATTTCCCAGCAGACTTTGGGCCAGGGCCACATTTAAGCAAGGAGGATGTTGTACAAGTAAGTGGTCTCAGTGCGAGGAACGATGCGTGATTTGAAATTCGGCTCGAGATCAAGCTTTTCTGTGATTTAGTTCAGCCTGATTAAATGGTCAGGAGAGGGATAGAGTTAATGACAAGTGACAAAGTTTATCGCAGGAGAATAATCAAAGTTTTTTGTTTTCAAAATTGCTGAAGGTTTGTCTCACCCATGTGTTTGTGTCAGATCGGCAGTGGGCAGAAAGTTGGATAGGGATTGAGAGGTAAACCTGGGGTATCAATACCGAACTTCTAGAAGCTGACCATGTGGCTGGTACAGTATGTATTTGAGGAAAAGAGATGGAGGCCAAGCAAAAATATTTGACAAACTCCATGGGTTACTGAGTAAGAAGAAAAAACATTCATGGGGATGAATTGGTCGAACTGAAATCATACCAGGGCAGACTTAGGGAAAGATAAATGAAACAGTAGGTGCAGCCACTTAGATTGTTTTTCTGATGTAGAGTGTACCTCATCCTTATTTGGTGCTGGCTACCCATAAGTGGCAAGAGGGATACCAAATATCCGACCCACTCCAAATAGGTCTGCAGCCAATGAATAGCAGAGTAGTGCTGGTTTCCCTGGACTCGATGGTATTCTGTTCCCCAGAAGAGGAATTGGAGACTTTGGCTGGTTCCACTCTCTCAGCAGAATAGTTACCCTGAAAAAGTTAGAAGGATTAAAACCACTTCTAACTCATGGGTAACTATGTTACGGCTTGGAAATCCAGGTGAGAAACATGCAGCTACAGGCTAAGGCAAGAGAAAAGGGGTGGAGTGGCAAATTGATGCTGCCACTCCACCAGAGATTCGGCTCATGATAATGAGCTGCCAGAAAGAATAGTGACCACGGCGCATCTCCCTGTGCATTCATTTGTGGGGGCATTCGCATTTATCAGCCTATATTTCTCAGGGGGTTTGGTTTCCATAGAACACTAGCACTGTTTCACGCTGGATCCAAATTAGTTTCAATGTTTTGTCCCTGTATGCACCTTCAGTTTGTTGCCATTTAATTAAGCTGCCAAGTTTCATGACAGAATAAATGGTTCCTGAACATAGAATCAATATGAAGATGGTATGCTAAACTGATTCTGAATGCACAGGGGTTGCTTTGCAAAGGAAATTTAGGGGCTATATTGTTTAGTAAAGAAAACATTATTGGATTTTTAAAAAATCAAGCTGGTTCAGTGCATTCTGTCTGGAATGGTGTCTGTCCAAAACCGTGTTTCCGAAATTGGTTAAAGACTGACAGGAAGAGTGACACACAAATATCATATTGAATTATGAGACAGCAGAATAATTTGAGTTTTCAAGCTTTGTTTGAAGTGATGAGTTGCATTTATGGAAGTTGCATGAATCTAATTGTTCGGTGTGTCATTTTTATTAACCAGGCTGTTTTATAATGTTTTCAGAATATGTCTTGCATGATGTTTTTAGTCAGTTATTGGTCACGATATTGAGCAACCCCAGTATAACGAATTTCAGTTTGTCAGTAGTGATAAATCATATTTACAGTTTCCCACTGGAGTCATCACTGCAGCTCACGAAAGCATGGCATAAAAATAGTAGATAGCCAAAAGTACTGATCTGTGGTACGGCCAGTCTATTTTTCTCTATCGAGCACAGTTGTCGCCATGCATTCACAGAATAACCGGTCAGACCAAAAGGAAAAATAAAAAAGATAATGAATTTGAGCCCAGCTTCATTTTTGTTTTAAGTAATCTTAATTGTTTTTGAGAGCAGTACATTGAAATTATCCACTTTGGTTGCCCTGATTTGATTACAAATACTTTTCAGATATTATCTCTTGTGACATTAAATTTAAGATGAATATTAATATCTTTGAAAAATCCAATTTAAATTTTGGGAATGGAAATCATTTCTTTCTGCCTTTAGTTTTTTTAAAATTTCTTCCTATTAGTCTTTTTGGAACATGTGGCTTAGCTGTGAAGCAGCCCAAAGTTATGTGCTGCTCACCACATCCACCAGCTGGGAAGTTTCAAGAATGACAAAATGATTATGGAAAGGATGAGCTGGAACACAAAAGCCACCCAGCGAAGCAAAATGTGAAAAAGGAACAAGATGCTGATCTGGCCAGAATCTCAGTCACAGTAAGCCAGCAATTCTGAAGGTCATCGAGAGACATGAATAATTTAGATATTCTTTGTAGGATTCTCGTCCTGGGGAGAAAGGTGGGAATAATATTCCAAGTATGCTTTTGAAAGTATCATGCCCTTGGGAAAAGTACTGGAAAATAAAGAAAAAAACACTTGTGAAATTGTCTCAATGGTGGAAATAACAGTAAGAAGTCTAACACCAGGTTAAAGTCCAGCAGGTTTGTTTTGAATCACTAGCTTTCGGAGCACTGCTCCTTCCTCATGTGAATGAAGAGGTAGGTTCCAGAAACATATATATATATATAGACAAAGTCAAAGATGCAAGATGATACTTTGAATGCGAGTCTCGTCAAAGTATCATCTTGCATCTTTGACTTTGTCTATATATATGTTTCTGGAACCTACCTCTTCCTTTACCTGAGGAAGGAGCAGTGCTCCGAAAGCAAGTGATTCGAAACAAACCTGTTGGACTTTAACCTGGGGTTGTAAGACTTCTTACTGTGCTCACCCCAGTCCAACGCTGGCATCTCCACATCGTGAAAATAACGATGCAGAGTTAACGTGGTTCTTTTATACTTCACTAATTTAACCCATGAAGCAACAGTGCAAACCCATTATTATGCTTCAAATGCACATTTTAAGTACATGCCCAGTAACAAAGTGAACAACAAACAAGATATGTTGTGAATGAATACTATTTGATAGACAACATTTAATATTCTATAAACAGCGAATGGTAAAGTCAGACTTTGCAAGGTAGCTTATCAATTCTGAACATGGACTAAAATTGAAAGGTATGCTTATGCTCATCCAAAGTAGTGCAAATCGTTTGAAGAGTTTGTTGTAATTCTTCAATGCAAGGTAGTCATTTTGTACTTAGACTTGGGCTTCTTTTCAATATAATGGCCCAGGTCTTCTGGTCTCCAAAAGGTCATACACCAGAGGTACCCAGAAGATGTACTGGGCAACCCTCATGCATTGATTTCACGGAAATTGCCTGAGAAATTTCAACTTCCATTGGGAAATTACCCTGCACCTGTAAAACTTGGATTTCAAGTTCGAGACTTCAGACAGTTCTGTTTCACTTCGCAGAACAGTCACCCAAGAAAATCTAGAGGATTAAAACAAGTGTCAACTCAGGGTAACTACTGCGCCCTTGGACTCCCTACCACTGACCACTTAACTATCCCCTCCATCCCTCCTGACAACACCCCTGAACTGACTGCCCTCTGACTCCACAGACTGCCTTCCTATCCTCCTGACCACCCTCCTGACCACCCTGACTTTGTCATGACATCCAACCCAACCCTCCAAACAAACGTACCACTCACCCATTTACCTCATAAGCTTACCTTCTCTCTTTAACTTTTCAGTTTTATCATTTAAGTAGAGGGCTGTTTAGACTTACCAGAATACGGCAGCTAATACCTGTAAAGAAGAGGGCATGGCTTGGTTTTCCCAATGCTCCAACACTATGAAGGAAGGAATCCAGGAGCACGTCTGCGCCACATTTCAAGGATCGCAAGGGATTCCATCACAAATCCCACTTTCGGGTGCCATTTTGAAAAGGCCCCCCCCCGCCCCCACACACACACATATACACAGACCCACACACAGTGTGGGATGTGCTGGGCCACTCCCTCCTACACACACAACGCAAGCATGAGGGTAAACTGACCCCATACCCCTCAATGACCTCCACCGGAGAACCCCCACCAAAGACCCCCATTACCAGAGACCCCCACCAGACCCCCCCCCCCCCCCCCCCCCACGAAACCCCTCTCCCACCAGAGACTCCCATCATTTCCACCCTCCTTGCTAAAATTGGCCCTTGATGGGAAACTGTTTTAAAAATCAGCTGGAACATAAAGAAATACCAGTCTCAGTTGGTAAAATAACTGCAGAGTTTAATGTTGAGCAACAAGACTTATTTATTTTCATTCATGGGGTGTGGGCATTTCTGGCTATATCAGCATTTATTGCCAATATCTAATTACCCTTGAGAAGGTGAGGTAAGCTGCCTTATTGAACCTCTGCAGGGCATTCCAGAATTTGACCCAGCGACATTGAATGAACAGCAATATTTTTCCAAGTCAGGGTGGCGAGTGACTTGGAGAGGAACTTCCAAGTGGTGGTGTTCCAACGCATGCTGCCTTTGTCTTTCTAGGTGATACGATTTGGGGGGTTGGAACGTGCTGTCTAAGGAGCCATGGTGAGTTCCTGCCATGCATTTTGTTGATGCACATACTGTTGCCACTGTGCACGATGGTGGAGGGAGTGGAGATTTTTGGATGGGGTGCCAATCAAGCGGGCTACTTTGACCTGGGTCCTGTCGAGCTTATTGATTGTTATTGGAGCTATGCTCATCCAGGCAAATGCAGAGAATTATATCACACTCTGTGTACCATGTAGATGGGGGACAAGTTTGGGAGTCAGGAGGTGAGTTACTCGTTGCAGGATTCCTTGCATCTGACCTGTTGTTGTAGCCACAGTATTTATATGGCTAATCCAGTTCAGTTTCTAGTCAATGGTAACCCCCAAGATGTTTATAGTGGAAGATTCAGTGATGGCAAGCCATTGAATGTCAAAGGACGATGGTTATATTCTCTTTTGTTGATGATGGTCATTGCTTGGCACTTGAACGGCATGAAATGAAAAAATGAAATGAGAATCGCTTATTGTCACAAGTAGGCTTCAAATGAAGTTACTGTGAAAAGCCCCTAGTCGAATGTAACTTGCCACCTGTCAGCCCAAGCCTAGATATTGTCCAGGACTTGCTACATCTGGACATGGACTGCTTCTGTGTCTGAGGAGTCGCAAATAGTGCTGAACATTGTGCAGTCATTTGTGAACATCCCCACTTCTGACCTTATGAAGGAAAGGAAGGAAAGGCATTGATGTAGCAGCTGAAGATGGTTGGGCCTAGAACACTACTCTGAGGAACTCCTGCAGTGATGTCCTGGAGCTGAGATGATTTCCCTCCAACAGCGACAACCAATTTCCTTTATGCTAGGAATGACTCCAGCCGGCAGATAGCTTTCCCCCGATTCCCATTGACTCGATCAAATTCTGCCTTGAAGTCAAAGGCTCGCTTGTCTCACCTCTGAAGTTCAACTCTTTTATCCATGTTTGAACCAAGGCTATAATGAGGTCAGGAGCTGAGTGATCCTGGCGGAATCCAAACTGAGCATCAGTGAGCAGATAAAAGCAAATTACTGCGGATGCTGGAATCTGAAACCAAAAAGAAAATGCTGGAAAATCTCAGCAGGTCTGGCAGCATCTGTAGGGAGAGAAAAGAGCTAATGTTTCAAGTCCAGATGATCTTTTGTCAAAGCTATGATACAGAGAATGTGGGAAATATTTATACTGTAGAGTGAGAATGAAAGATGAGTCATTGCCTTTCACACCTTGTGTTCTCTCTCGGGACTGCCATTAGCACTCTTTCCCCATGGTTTCTGTGGCTATTAGAAACCGGGGGCGGGATTCTCCGCCGGCAGGAATTTCCGTTTTGCCGGCGCCCGGGGGGTTTCCCGATGGCATGGGGCTGCCCCACAGTGGGAAACCCCATTGACCGGCCAACGTAACAGAGAATTCCGCGGCGGGTCGAGGCAAAAATGTGGCGCGACGGGGCGGAGAATCCAGCACCCCGTTTCCCTGGGTTTCTGTGGCTATTACTCATCTTTCATTCTCACTCTACAGTATAAATATTTCCCACTTTCCCTGTATCATAGCTTTGACAAAGGGTCATCTGGACTCGAAACGTTAGCTCTTTTCTCTCCCTACAGATGCTGCCGGACCTGCTGAGATTTCCATCTGTGAGCAGGTTATTGCTGAGCAAGTGCCACTTGATGTCACTGTTGATGACCTCTTGCATCACTTTACATATGATTTGTCCTGCTTTTTGTGTACATGAAATGAAATGAAATGAAATGAAAATTGCTTATTGTCACAAGTAGGCTTCAAATTAAGTTACTGTAAAAAGCCCCTAGTCGCCACATTCCGGCACCTGTTTGGGGAGGCTGGTACATGAATTGAACCATGCTGCTGGCCTGCCTTGTTCTGCTTTCAAAGCCATCGATTTAGCCCTGTGCTAAACATGACATGCCTGGACAGTTTTCCACATTGCCAGGTAAATACCAATGATGTAGCTGTACTGGAACATCTTGGCTAAGGGCGTGGCAAGTCCTGGAACACAAGTGTTCAGTATTATTGTTGGAATATTGTGAGGGTCCATAGCCCTTACAGTATCCAGTGACTTCAACTGTTTCTTGATACATGTGGCATGAACCAAATTGATTGAAGACTGACGTCTGTGATGCTGGGGATCTCCGGAGGAGATGGATCATCCACTCGGCATGCCTGGATGAAGATTGTTGTGAATGCTTCAGTCTTATCTTCTGCACTGATGTGCTGGGCTCCCCCAACATTGATTGTGGGAATATTTGTGTAGCTTCCTGACCCAATGCTTTGTTTAATTGTTCACCAATATTCACAACTGTATGTGGCAGGACTGCATAGATCTGATCGGTTGGTTGTGAGTTTGCTCAGCTCTGTCACTTACTTGCTGCTTATGCTATTTGTCACACAATTAGTCCTGTAATGTAGTTTCACCAGGTTGGCACCTCATTTTTAGGTGTGCCCAGTGCTGTTCCTGGCATGTCCTCCTCCACTCTTCATTGACCCAGGCTTGATTTCCTAGCTTGATAATAATGGTAGAGTGGGGGGTATAAACCCCATGAGGTTGCAGATTGTGGCCGCGTACAATTCTGCTTCTGCTGATGGCCAACAGCACCTCATGGATGCCCAGTCTTGAGTTGCTAGATCTGCTTGAAATCTGTCCCTTTAGAATGATGGTACTGCCATACAATACGATGTAGGGTAGCCTCAATCCGAAGCTGGGACTTCGTCTTTTCTTAAACTTCGTCATTTCTTTTGGCATTCAATATAAAAGCTTGCCATTTGTGTTGTTACCTGGGTTTTACTGTGCACCTCGATTAATTTTAAAATTGATTTGTAACTATTAATGATCACCTTCTTTGGTTATATCCATGGTTAATACCCTGGGCGGTATTCTCCCAGCCCAGGGCCGGGCTGGAGAATCCATGCAACCGGGCCACGCTGCCCCAACGCTGGCACGCGATTCTTCACGGAGCGGAGAATTGGCGCCGGCGTGTGTGTTGTGGCGCCGGTCGCGGGCCGCTGTACGTGGCCGGGCTTCTGATTCTCAGCCCGGGATGGGCCGAGCGGCCGCTCTAAAAAGGCAGAGTCCCGCCGGCGCTGTCCACACCTAGTTTCAGCCGGCGGGAACTCTGCGCACAGGGTTAGGGGGGCGGCCTGTGGAGGGAGGGCCTCTGATGGGGCCTGGCCCGTGATCGGAGCCCACCTTTCAGCGGGCCGGCCTCTCGCTCCCCGGGCCTATTTTCTTCTGCGCCGGGCCCTGAACTCCCGCGCCATGTTGCGTCAGGGCTGGCGCATTGAGAGAGGCCACCGCGCATGCACAGGTGGGCGCCCGTGCCACTGCGCATGCGTGGATCCCGCGGTGCACAGTTCGTGCCGGGAAGGGAGGCTGGAGTGGCATGAACCGCTGCAGCACCATGCTGGCCTCGTTTCTGACGGCGTGGACACTCTGGGCGCCCGTGCCACTGCGCATGCGTGGATCCCGCGGTGCACAGTTCGTGCCGGGAGGGGAGGCTGGAGTGGCATGAACCGCTCCAGTACCGTGCTGGCCCCATTTCTGACGGCGTGGACACTCTGCCGCCGAATGGGAGAATCCTGCCCCCTTTCTTTAACAGTACCGTTATTTTAATCCTCTGTTTTGGTTTGGATTCTGTGCCAGCTGTTCTGAAATGAATGGAACAGGATTTCCCCTTTCATGGTCAGTGTGGCCACTGATACAGCAAATGACAAGCGAAGTTGATCTTAATTGGCCTCACCACAGGAAATAGCTTTAGCTTCCAAATTTCTTACCATCATTATTGCAACTTAGTGTTGAAGAGCCAAGTGGCAGATGAGTGATGCGGGGGGAGATGGAGGCTCTTGAACTCCTGTATCAGCTAATTTAGCCAGTACTGTAGTCAGTCGAATCGGGTGAATGCTTATATTTGAAAGTTTATAAGTTGCACCATGAGTGTAAATTGCCTGATGCAGGGCACTTGAAAACAATGAAACCAACGTTTTCTGGCTGTCTCAGGGGAAATATCATCAGGGGTTTTAAAAATATACCTAAGCTGATTTGAAACACTGTTTACATACAAAAAATACAACTCCACCCAAAATATTCCTGTCAACTATTTTAGTGGATGAACACTTAAAATGTTCATGCAACATTCACATGTTTGCTTTTTTGCCAATGGCACTTCCCCTGTACAATGAAAGACTTCATGAATATCTGTGTTAAAACAGCAAGGAGGTTGTGATGAACGGTATTTACCTTTAATACCTTGCCCCTTTAAGAGGCTTGGAACCCTGGGGAACTCCGCCTCTGGCTACGCCCCCAGGAAACAGTATATAGGATAAAGCTCCATGTGGCGAGCACACTTCTCTCGAATGCTGTCCTGTTCTCTGTATATTAAAGCCTTTGATTACCGACCTCACTCTCGCGTCATATTTGAGAGTACCTCAATTTAATATACAGACACATCAAGATGGACAGCGCTCTAAAACTGGAGAAACTCAACCTGGTCGCCGGAAGCCCCGGAAATTGTTAAATATTGGCTCCGGTGTTTCGAGGACTATCTGGACTCCTCAACGACTGATGTCGACAGCGCTCGCAAGCTGTGCTTACTACATGGCCGGGTGGGCCACCGACCCTCCACCGTGATCGAAACCGCTACGACCTATGAGGCGGTGGTCAAAATATTGAAGAAACGCTTCATAAAACCTACTAACGAGGTACACGGCAGACATTTGCTCTCAACCTGCAGCCAGCGTACCGGGGAAACGCTGGACGAGTTCATGGAAAGACTCAATGCGCTCGCGAGGAACTGCGACCACAAAGCAGTGACGGCAGAAGACCACAGGAACTTACATATTCGCGACGCCCTTGTGTCTGGTATCAGGTCCTCGTACATCCGGCAGCGGCTCCTAGAAGACGGGGCAAAGGATCTCCAGGGCACGGTAACGCTCGCCTCTTCTCTCGAAATGGCCCACCGTAACCTCCGTACGTACTCCGCGGACCTTGCGAACCCCTCTCAATCCCCTCCAGACTCGGCCACGCTACAGGCCTGTGCCACGCGACGATCCACTCACTCCGGTGGTTCCCCATGCTATTTCTGTGGGCAAGGCCAGCACCCACATCAGCGTTGCCGGCCCGATCCACGATCTGCAACGACTGCGGGAAGAAAGGGCACTTCGCGAAAGTCTGCCTGGCTGGGCCCAAAGGCCACAAACAAAACCCTCACCAGGCCCAGAAATCAAGCTCCCGGTCTCACAGACCCCGCAATGCGACCGTGCTGCGGCCGGGCACGCCCACTTCCGACGCATCATCGACCTTGTGCGAGTCATGGGAGTGGCCATCTTGGTGGCGACCATCTTCGAAACCCGACACGTTCGATCGCCGGCGGCGGCCATCTTGTGACTCCGGGCGGCCATTTTGTGAGTTCGACTCTGACGGCCCGCAACTAGGAGCGATCACAATCAATTGCGGCCGAAACACCTGCGAAACTCAATAATGCGGGTGCGAATCAACGGCCACGACACTCCCTGCCTATTCGACTCCGGGAGCACGGAGAGCTTTATCCATCCAGACATGGTAAGGCGCTGCTGCCTGCACACCCACCGTTTTCCAGAGGGCGATGGATCAAATGGTGGACCAGTACGGCTTACGGGCTACCTTCCCGTACTTGGACAACGTCACCATCTGTGGCCATGACCAGCAGGACCATGACGCAAACCTGAGGAAGTTCCTCCAGACTGCCCGGGCCCTCAACCTCACGTACAACAAAGAGAAATGCGTATTCCACACAACCCGGCTAGCCATCCTCGGCTACGTCGTGGAAAACGGGGTCCTAGGCCCGGACCCCGACCGCATGCGTCCCCTTAAGGAACACCCCCTTCCCCATAGCCTCAAGGCACTCAAACGGTGCTTGGGGCTTTTCTCCTATTACGCCCAGTGGGTCCCCAGATATGCGGACAAAGCCCGGCCACTCATTAAGACCACGGTTTTCCCCCTGATGGATGAGACCCAGTCGACTTTCGACCGTATCAAGACCGGCATCATCAAGGCCGCCATGCACGCGGTGGACGAAGCCATTCCCTTCCAAGTAGAAAGTGACGCATCAAACGTCGCCCTGGCTGCTACCCTCAACCAGGCGGGCAGACCAGTAGCGTTCTTCTCCCGAACCCTCAACGCCTCAGAAATTCGGCACTCTGCAGTCGAGAAGGAGGCACAAGCCATTGTGGAGGCCGTGCGACACTGGAGGCACTACCTAGCCGGTAGGAGGTTCACCCTCGTCACCGACCAACGGTCGGTCGCCTTTATGTTCGATAATGCACAACGGGGCAAAATAAAGAACGACAAAATTCTGAGGTGGAGAATAGAGCTCTCCACCTATACGTACGATATTAAATATCGCCCGGGGAAGCTCAACGAGTCCCCAGATGCCCTGTCTCGCGGCACGTGCGCCAACGCGCAATTGGACCGCCTGAGAGCCATCCACGATGACCTCTGCCACCCGTGGGTCACCCGACGTGCCCACTTCATCAAGTCCCGCAACCTATCCTACCCCACAGGGGAGGTCAAGGCCATGACTAAGGCATGCCAGATCTGTGCGGAATGCAAACCGCAATTCTATCGACCAGACAAGGCCCACCTGATAAAGGCCTCTGGGTCCTTTGAGCGACTAAGCGTGGACTTCAAAGGGCCCCTCCCGTCCACCAACCGCAACATCTATTTCCTCACCATTATCGACGAATTCTCCCGCTTCCCTTTTGCTGTCCCCTGCCCCGATACGACTTTGGCCTCCATGATCAAGGCACTGCGCAGCATCTTCACACTGTTTGGTTTCCCCGTTTATATCCACAGCGACCGGGGTACATCGTTCATGAGCGATGAGCTGCGCTGGTACCTGCTCAGCAAGGGTATCGCCTCAAGCAGAATGACGAGCTATAACCCGCGGGGAAACGGGCAAGTGGAGAGGGAGCACACGACAGTTTGGAAGGCTGTCCTCCTAGCCCTATGGTCAAGGAGTCTCCCTATCGCCCGCTGGCAGGAGGTCCTACCCGATGCCCTGCACTCCATTAAGTCGCTCCTCTGTATGGCCACGAACGAAACCCCTCACAATCGTTTGTTTGTCTTCCCCAGGAAGTCCACCTCTGGGGTCTCGCTTCCACTCTGGCTGACGACTCCGGGTCCAGTCCTACTCCGGAGGCACGTGAGGAGCATTAAAACGGATTCAATAGTTGAGAGGGTCCACCTGCAGCACGCAAACCCTCAATATGCCCACGTCGAGCACCCTGGCGGCAGGCAGGATACTGTCTCCCTGCGAGACCTGGCACCCGCTGGCTCTCCCACCGACCCCGACGTTTTCCCCACCGACCCCCCCCTTCTACCGACGCTCCCCGCCCCGCACCGACCTCCGACAGCGCCCCCCCCACCCCCCCCCCCCCCCCCCAAAGAGCCCCCCCAGCCGGTGCCGGCACCAACCACCCTAATCACCCCTGATCCCCCCCCCCCCCTCCAAGGCGGGCAAACGCTCAGTCAACCGTGCTCCCGGATAGACCTCCATCGGAACCGACCGCATCCACGGAGCCACCACCAGAGCGGCGAAAGTCAGCATGGACGATCAGACCGCCGCAAAGACTGAACTTATAATTTAAAACACTTGACCCCCGACGGACTGTGTTTTTTTTAAACAAGGGTTGAATGTGATGAACGGTATTTATCTTTAATACTTTGCCCCTTTAAGAGGCTTGGAACCCTGGGGGACTCCGCCTCTGGCTATGCCCCCAGGAAACAGTATATAGGATAAGGCTCCATGTGGCGAGCACACGTCTCTCGAATGCTGTCCTGTTTTCTGTATATTAAAGCCTTTGATTACCGACCTCGCTCTCGCGTCGTAATTGAGAGTGCCTCAGAGGTATATCGTAAATACTGTAGAAATACATTGAATGTTTGTCAGCTAATATCCTAGACATTAATTTCCTGACATTCTCAAATTATATTAAAGCCAATTATTGCAAGATCATATCAGAAATGTTTTGACTGTTGTTATGAATTGGAAATTGAACTATTTAAAGCCTAATTTTAGTGAGGTTTTCTGTCTCTGTGGTGCAGTTCATAGATGGAGAAACCTATAAAAGACTAATGGTGCAATAAACTCTTGTGATTTTCTGAAAGCAATATGAAATGTTAGGCTGTGCTCCCATAGACTAAAATGAAAATCAATGTTTCTTCAGTTAGGATGCAATACCAACCCTAAGATAGTTTGTTCATTGTAGAATTCATTGCAGTTTTGTCAAAAGTGACAAAGTACCAAAATTGTGTTTTTATCAGACATGGGTCAGCCATTAAAAAGATTTAAGGGGATGCGCACAATTTAGCACCAAGATAATATTTGAAAAAGTGATGTTGAGAGATTTATTCACCAGCTGAGCCTTCAAATGAAATAAACCTCGAAAGTCATTTCACAACCTCAGCGATTTCCAGTGTGCTTCACAAGCAGTGACATACTCTGGAACTGTATTTACTATGTGAGTGTAGAAAACTACTACTATGTTGAATATGGAAATTAAAAGAGTCTTTCTCAGATTTGGCTCACAACGAGCGCAATTGCTTCTGAGACAGAAGATTGCACGATCAAACTTCACTCCAGGTACCTTTTGATGGACACTTCGGCACTAAGGGAATGCTGCACTCGTGGAGATTCTGGGCGGATTCTCCGGCCTCCCAACCTTGTGTTTCTTGGCAGCGTACTGTTCGCTGGCAGCAGGATTTCCCATTGCAGCCACTCCACGCTACTGGGAAACCTGTGTGTAAAGCGTGCGCTGCCAGCGGGACCAGCGAACAGCTGGAGAATTCCAGCCTCTGTATTTCCTTTTTTTAAAAACGCATTTTATTCAAACTTGTATCAAAGTAGGTTACAGCAAATACACACCCCGGGAAACACTCTTCCCAACAATCAACTACACATTTTAAACAGATTTTTCTCCTTTATCACTATCACCCCCCCCCTCCCCATCACCCCCCCCCCCCCCTCAACCCCCCCCCCCCCCCCTCAACCCCCCACCCCCCACACCGCACCTCCTTGCGACAAACAGCTCCTCAAACACGGTCACAGACATCCCTCACCTTTTCTCAAACTTCCCTGCTGAGCCCCTTAATTCATACTTTATTTTTTCCATCCGCAGGAAGTCATACAGGTCACCAAACCATGCTGCTACCCCCGGTGGCGATGCCGACCACCACTCCAGCAAAATTCGTCGCCGTGCAATCATAGAGGCGAAGGCCAAGACATCGCCTTCCTCCTCTCCATGCGCTCCGGTTTCTCTGAAACTCCAAATATCGCCACCAAAGGGTCCTGGTCCACTCCCACCTCCACTATCCTGGCTAAGACCGTGAACACTCCCGCCCAGAATCTTCCCAATTTTTCACAACCCCAAAACATGTGCGCTGGCCCCCGCCCACACCTTTCACACTCTTCTGCTACCCCCTGAAATAACCCACTCATTCTTGCCCGAGTTATATGCACCCTGTGCACCACCTTAAACTGTATCAGGCTCATCCTTGCACAACAGGAGGTCCCGTTTACCCTTCGCAGTGCCTCACTCCATACTCCCCAATTGATCACAATTCCCAACTCTGCTTCCCATTTCTCCTTGATCTTCACCACCCGCTTGCCTCTCTGCTCCCCCAGCCACTTATATATATCCCCAATTCTTCCCCCCCTTCCACATCCGGAAGCAGCAGTCGCTCCAGCAGGCTGTATCCTGGCAATCACGGGAACCCCTTCCGGACCTTTCGTGCAAATTCCCTAACCTGTAGATAACTGAACTCACTACCTCTCAGCAGCTCGACCCTCTCCCTTAGCTCCTCCAAGCTGGTGAACCTTTCCTCCAAATACAAATCCCTCACCTTGTCCAGCCACACTTCCCTCCACCTCCTGTATACACTATCCAACCCCCAGCTCAAACCCATGATTCTCGCACAGCGGCGTTAGCACCGACATCCCTTCCACCCTAAATGATTTTGTCCACTTTCTGAAAAAAGGCCTTTGGTATAAAGATCGGGAGAGCCTGAAAGAAAAAGAAGAACCTCGGCAGAATATTCATTTTCACCACTTGGACCCTCCCTGCCAATGTTAAGTGCAGAGTATCCCACCTCGTAAGATCCTCTCTGGCCTCCTCCACCAGCTTTGTTATGTTCCACTCATGGAGCCCCGTCCATTCTCTCGCTACCTGAATCCCCAAGTACCTAAACCTATCCCTCGTTACCATTAATTACATCCCCCCTAAATTAGCCCGCTCATTCACCGGGAATACCTCGCTTTTCCCTACATTTAGCTTGTATCCCGAGAACCCTCCAAACCTCCCCAACAGGCCCATAATCCTTCCGATACTCTCCAATGGATCCAAAACATACAGCAGGAGGTCATCGGCATAGAGCGACACCTGATGCTCCCTCCATCCCCTCATTATCCCCTGCCACTCTGCCGACCCCCTGAGAGCCATTGCAAATGGCTCTATGGCCAGCGCAAACAGCAACGGCGACAGCGGGCACCCCTGCCTCGTACCCCTGTGTAAGTCAGAGCTTTGTGAGCTCATGTCATTCGTCCTCACCCTCGCTCTTGGCGCCACATACAGCAACCGCACCCATGCCACCAATCTCAGCCCAAACCGAAACCTTCCCAAAATTTCGAACAAGTACTGCCACTCCACACGATCAGATGCTTTCTCCGCATCCATGGACACCACCACCTCCGGTACCAGAGCTCTTGACGGATTCATTACCACATTCAACAGCCGTCATATATTACTCGCGACGTGCCTGTCCTTCACAAAGCCTGGTTGATCTTCTGCAACCACCCCCGGGACACAATCCTCCATCCTCCCCGCCAACAACTTAGCCAATACTTTCACATCCATGTTCAATAGTGATATGGGTCTATACGACCCACATTCCACCAGATCCTTCCCTTTTTTTTGGATTAGTGTGATTACTACCTGCTTCATCACCTCTGGCAACTCCCCCTTCTCCAGTGCTTCGTTAAACGCCTCCAACAGATGTGGTGCCAGGTCTGCCGCAAATCCTTATAAAATTCTGCCGGGTACCCATCCGGCCCAGGGGCCTTCCCCGACTTCATACCTCTGATACTATCTAGCACCTCCCTCAGCCCCAGGGGCTCCTCCAACGCCTGCCTCTTTGCTTCCTCCACCTGGGCAAATTCCAGCTCGTCCAGAAACCACCCCATGTCCCCCTCCTCTCCTCCTGGGTCTGTCTCATAAAGTCCCTGCTAATACTTTCTAGATGCCTCATTTATCTTCCCTGACACCACATCCCCAGCCCCAGTCCTGATCTTCAATATTTCCCTGGACGCAGCCTGCCTCCACAGCTGGTGCGCCACTAATCCCAAAAATGGGCCTTCTCCCCATACTCGTATTGCACCCATCTTGCCCTACGCAGTTGCCCTACCGTCCTCCCCGTTGTCAGTCTGTCAAAGTGCCCCTGCAACCTTTTCCTCCTCGCCAATCCCTCCAAGGTGGGCTCCCTCGAATATTGGCTGTCCACCTCCACTATCTCGCTCACTAGACGGTGATGTTCCGCCCTCCTTTCCTTATTCGCACGAACCGTAAATGAGATAATTTCTCCCCGGATCACTGCCTTCAGTGCTTCCCAAAAAATGCCCGCCGACACCTCCCCATTCTGATTGAACTCCACATAATCCCTAATCGCCAACCGCACCTTATCACAAAAACCTCCATCCACCAACAACCCCGAGTCAAACCTCCACTCCGGCCTCTGCTCTCATCCTGTACTGAACCGAATATCCAGCCAGTGGGGTGCATGGTCCGAGATAACTATCCCCACATACTCTGCCCCCTCCACCCCAACCAAAATCTCCCAACTCTCTTCAAAATAATCAATCCTCGAATACACCTTATAGACGTGTGAAAAGAAGGAATGCACCCTTCCCCCGCTCTGTATTTCAAATGCAATGTTGAACTCAAGTCCCGTTGGGCCCGATGGCTGCAAAAAAATCCCATGGCACTATTCAAAGTCCTTTTATAGCTTTCTCCATCTATGGAGTTCAGCAACTACAAACTAAAGCAGTGTTAGCTTCCTGAACAATGGAGGTGGGATTCTCCAATCCCACGGTAGAATGTCCACACCGTTGTGTTTTACGACGGCGTGAACGGGCCGCTCCCACGACCAATTCTGGCCCCTACAGGGGGCCAGCACGACACTGGGGCGGTTTGCACCGCTCCACCTGCAGATCCCAGCGCGAACTGTGTGCCGCAGGATCCGCGCATGCGCAGTTGTGCCGGTGCCAACGAGGACATGTACAGTGGCGCCGGCGCCAACGGGCGCATGTGCACTGGCCTCCTTCAACGCGCCAGCCCCGATGCAACATGGCGCAGGACTACAGGGGCCGGCGCATATGAAAGGAGGCCCCCAGCCTCAGAGGCCAGCCCGCCGATCGTTAGGCGCCGATCCCGCGCCAGGTCACATTGGAGGCACCCCCCACTCCGGGGTCGGAACCCCCATCCCCTCCAAAGGCCGCCACCCAACCCTTACACGCCGAGGTCCCACTGGCCCAGAGCAGGTTTGAACGGCGCCGGCGCGTCTTGGCTCTTTTCTTCCGGCCGCTCGGCCCTTCCGGGCTGGAGAATCAGCGGGCTGGCCACGTAGAGCGGTCCGCGACCGACTCCACACCAACCACGCCGCCGCCAGTGGCGCTGATTCGGGGTGGGACATCAGGGCGGCGTGGCCCATTCATGGGGATTCTCTGGCCCGGCCCAGGGCTGGGAGAATCCCACCCTGGATTCCTTGAGATTTTCCACAATGTAGGCTGGAAGTTCAAGTCGGCATGGTCTTCCAAACACAACTTTGTTATTATGTCACTCATGAGAAAACTGCAATTAATTCATTCCACAATGCACACACTATGATCAGGTTGGTGTTGGTGATCGCCCGGTCCTTCCGATGTGAATGGAGAGTTCATTGGCACGCTGGTTTTGCCACGGGAAAAGGGTTTTGGAAAATTTTGGCCGCACTGTACCCAGTTCATTATTTGTAAGCCTTAATAATGAATTTTTGTTCGTAAACTACTTGCAGTAAAAGGAAAGCTGTTTTTTTTACCATGCTTTCAACTGTGCTGTCCTTGAGCAGGTCACAAGTCTCATCTACTCTTTGATATGTTGATTCCCTGCTGATCTGAAAGCCAGAGCGCTGGTCACTCGAGTTTATGAAAAAGACTTGGTTGTGATTGCCGGCAGGACACTGTACACTCGACATCTCTTAGATGAATATGACTGTCCTAATTTAATATCTTGGTGCATACTCTCTCTATGGAGACTGTTGACAATAATCAGGAAGAGAAAACCTAGTTGATTTTCCCCTTTCAAAACCAAACTCACTGAAGCAGTTTTAACACTTGACCACTAAGAGTCAAACATCGGGGATTAAAGATGGGGCCTTTCTCTTTTGTATGAATTTATTCACAGTTGGATTCATTGAGCCAATAGGGAAGAGTTTGCCAACTTACCTCTGAAGAACTTTGAGACCAACAGACATGCCTAACACAAACCAGTAAACACTTCCTTTTCATTTAAGGTCGCAAATATGTTTTAACACTTCTCTAAAATTGTTCCTATTGATGACAGGAAATGAAATAGTGTGTTTGTGTAAATTTAAACCACAGCCAATAACTGGGTCATTTTAAAATGCATCAAATAACATTTAGCAAAGTTTCATTTCCATTTTCAGGGGTATGAAAGCCTTCACATGCAATTACATAGAAGTTACAGGAATAACCATTTGGTCCAACAAATGGTGTATCTACTCCACAAATGGTGTATGCTGGTGTATGTACTCCACATATTCCTCCTCCCACCTTGGTTCATCTCACCCTATCAGTCTACCCTTCCATTCCTTTTTCATTCATCTATTTATTTAGTTATTTTTTTGAGGCATTTGTCTCAACCTCACTCTATATGGTAGTGAGTTCCATGTTTTTACCACTCTTATGAGTAATGATGAAAAATGGAAATAAAATAAAGAATTGTCAAAAGCTAATCAGTCCAAAAACAATTGAGTGAAATTCCAATCCACAAAAGTGGATGGGTCTGGGTTAAGTGAGATGTTGAAATGTTTTAAAAATCTCAAACCTGAATACAATTCACCTCGCATCAGCCAACGTCAGTTTTAATGCAGGTGAGAATAGGGGTGGGGTGGTGAATGTCGGGCTTTCAGACATATTTTATTGTAGGTATTTGGTGAAGTAAGGGCTAAAAGCCTGGGTTAGTATGTGTTTTCCAAGTGGGAACTTGTCAAAGGCTTTGCTAAAATCCATATAAACTACATCAACTGCAGTTCCTTCACCGCACACTTGGTCATTTTATCAAAAAATTCCATCAAATTTGTCAGGCATGACCTCCCTCTGCAAAGCCATGCTGACTATCCCTAATCAACCCTTGCCTTTCCAAGTAGAAATTAATTATCTCCTTCAGAATTTTCTCTAGTTATTTCTCTTCCACTGACGTTAGACTCACCGGTCTGTAATTCCCTGGTTTATTTCTACCGCCCTTCTTGAAAAATGGAACAACTTTAGCTGTTGTCCTCTAGTCTAGTCCTCTGGCACTTCCACCATGGCCAGAGAGGAATTAAAAACTTGCATCAGAGCCGCTGCAATTTTCTGCCTAACTCCCACAGCATTCAGCAATAGGGCAACCTGCCAAAACATGATCTTTCACCTTCTCTCTAATCTTTACAATTCCTCCTTCCTCTGTGCTCTCTGGCTGTGGCCTGTGATAGATTCCCCCTCACCTCTTACTCCACTGGTTACATTTCACCTCTTCTCCCAACACTTGCTATTTTCCCACCCCCTTCCCCAGCGCCCCACCACCCCTCTCCTCAGCCTGAGTCATCTGAACTTTCCTTCCCTCTCATCACTATCACTCAAGGCATCAGACCTACACTGACATTTGATATTTCCCAACCCTCCACACACTTCCAATTTCCCATTCTCCACTCCTCCTACCAATAGTTTGGCTCAGTTGACTGGAGAGCTGGTTCATGATGCAGTGCATGGCCAACAGCGCGGGTTCAATTCCCGTACCAGAAGAGGTTATTCATGAAGGCCCTGTCTTCTCAACCTTGCCCCTCGCCTGAGGTGTGGTGATGCTCAGGTTAAATCGCCACCAGTCAGCTCAATCCCACAAAGGGAAAAGCAGCCTTTGGTCATCTGGGACTATGGCGACTGTATGACCACAAAACTACGTCCTAACTCCAAGCTAATATTGGGCCCCTTGTCTTTGAAATGTTGACAATCTTGCATTTTCTTTTACTCGAGTAAATTGAAATCATATGTCCCTGATATATATTTGCTTGGGTGGAGGGTAAAGGCTCATGTGGTTTGGTTGGATTGAAAGTTTTATTTCCATGCTTTTACTGCTTTGTATTAATCTCGAATATTTTTGAATTAATATTGTCACTTACCTAATGGGCAAAAACGAGGTTAACATTTCGTAACCCTGACCTTCTTGTATGTGCTTTTAACCACAATCAGAGAGATTCTCTAAGAAGACCTCAATTCCACCTGCCACTGAGATAATCCGATCCTGTCCAGAAGTCTCAGGAAGTTTGGCTGGCCTGTCGTATTCCCCGCAGCGAATCCTGCCACTCGGGGCCAGAAAATCTGTGCCATGGTCTTTCACATTATAAAAGGATGCCTGGAACTTGTCTTAAGCGCTCATAGGTTCTATTTATACACTGAGTGCAGAGGGAATTCCTGTGCGATATATTTTCCTCCTCGTTAGGATGCGTGTGATAACAGAAAACAGGCCTTTGTTTACATAATTGCTGTGACATCTTTCTTTTCACTCCTTGTCAAAATAAAACTCTAGGTAAAGCAAAATATACTTCTGGTGTTGACAGGAGCAACCCATTACTACTGAGAGCAAGTTCAAGGTTTGCCAGAAAAATATTGCTTACATCAGGAATCATTTTTTAAAAAATGCTCCCTCCTACCGTTAGTAATTGCTACCAGAATGGATAGACAGCAATAAATAGGTTCTCCGCATACATTGGGGGGACAAGCAGATGCCGAAATTGAAAAATTACAAATGCGACAGTAAAATGTATCATAGTATAATTATACTGGACATCTTGTATTAGAGCACTGCAATATGTGCTTCCCAGTAACGCAGAAAATGGAGGATAATTACGTTGGCTTTTCTGTGTCATTCGTAAGAATGAATTGGCCGGAATTCTCTGTCATCGGGATCTACTTTTCCCACTGGCAGCGCACCAACATCAGCGGGTTTCCTGGCAGCGTGCGTGGCTTCAATAGGAAATCCCATTGACAAGTGTTGGGAAGATAGAATCCCGCCGCACAACCGAGGAACACGCAGCTGGGGGACCGGAGAATCCCACCCCTTGTCAATGTTGACGGAAATTTTCCAGCCGGTCCCGCTGACGGTGACCCTCTGCCGCGGAGTCCCTAGCAGCGGAGGGTGCAAACAACAGGGAAACTCATTGACAGCGATGGTATGGATAGATCTGCCACAAAACCTGCTGGGGGGGTTGGAAAATCCATTGTGATTTATTGGCCATGCTAAAATCAACAAGTCACTTGCTGCGGTGCAGCGTAGCTAATAGAAGCCGGGAGTCCTCGCTCCCTGGATCTACGCAACCCATAACGCCTCGCGCAATGTAAAACGATCTCGCAAGACATTGTGAAGTAAATCCCATCCATTATGGGTGAGATCACTTTTTAGCAAATCTGCATATTAAAGTGAGACAGCCAGTCTCACTTTCGTGTGCAGAATCCCGAGGACCTGAGGTGTGTGATCAATCTCCTTCCACTTGGAGAACTTGGATGAGTGCTGTTCAGTACTGGTCTCCATAAACGGAATGGCAACTCATAGGCGTTTCCCAGGGCATAGGATAGGAAGCCCCTATGTGCATGCCCTTTTGGCAGGGTGGTACCTTGGCACTGCAGGTGCCACCTGGGCACTCTGGCAGTACCACCTCGGTGCCAGCCTTGTACTGCCAATGTGCCCAGGTGGCATGGCCAGCTGGCAGGAGCACTGCCAGGGTACCAGGCTGGCATTGCTAAAGTGGCAAGCTGGAACTTTACGCATGGTGACAAGTGGGCCAGGGTGCCTTGCGCAGGTGGTGTGGGGGGGACAGAGACCCTCCTCCCATAGTGCATCGGAGTTTGGGGGGTGAATCTTTGCTCAGGGGGCTCTAGAGATTGGAATGCCATTTAAAAATGGCCCCCCGATCTCTTGCTGCATTGAGGAGTTCCGGCGAGCGGAGCTCCTCAGTGTAAAAAATGGGGCTGTATGTGGCCTCGGACTATACGTTTCTTGCTGAGGCCCCCTATTTAACCGAGAGTGCGTTTAATAGCGCTGTGATTCTCGTTATTGCAAAACCAGGAAACACGCGGCTAAACGCACTCACTATGGGACTTTGCTCCCATTCAGTTAAATTGTGCCCATTGTCTTGTTACCTTGTTTTTTCTTAATATAAATTTAGAGCATTTTTTCCAATTCAGGGCCAATTTAACGTGGCCACAAAAGGTTAATGCACAATATTATGCCTTATGGATTTGGAGGTAATATGGATAGAGGATTGGTTAATGATGGGAAGCAGGGAGTATGGAGATGAATAGGGCATTTTCAAGTTGGCAGGTTATAACTTGTGGAATGCCAGAAGGTTTTGTGCTGGAGCCTCAGATATTTACAATCTATGCCAGTGACTTAGATGAAAAAAATTGAGCAATGTATCCAAGTTTGCAGATGCTACTAAGTTAGGTGGGAAGTTTGTGCTGTGAGGTTGACAGAGGTTGCCAAGAGATACAAACAGGTTAAGTGAGTGGTTAAAACAGGTGAACAAGTTGGTAGATGACATATCTTGTGGGGAAGTCTGAGGTTATTTTCTTTGATAATAGAAATTCTGAATATTGTTTAAAGGTTCAAAACTTTTAAACTGTTCAAGGACCTGTGTACTCCTGCAATGGACACTACAGTTCGCACGCAGCAAGACAATTAGGAAGGCAAATGGCACGTTGACCTTTATTGCAAGGGATTGGAGTACAAGGAAAAGGACCTCTTGCTATAATTATCCAGGAATTTAGTGAGACTACATCCAAGATTCTCCGATCACAGTGTGCGCTGCGACTGCTGCTAGCGAGAAAGGAGAAGTTGGCACTCAGCCAAAGCACCGAATCACTGCAGCGGGACTGGAGAATTCCACAGCCGTGAAACGACAGAGAACTCCAGCCCACATCTAGACTACTGTGTGTCATTTTGGTCTCCATATTTCAGGAAGGAAATGAGGTAGTTCAATCATAGTTCACCAAATTGGTTGCTGGGATGAGGAGTTGTCCTGTAATGAGCGGCTGGGTAAACTTGCTTTTTACTCTTTGGAGTATTGAAGAATCAGAGGTGATCTCATTGACACAGACAAGATTCTGAAGTGGTTGACACGATAGACCCTGGAGGTTATTTCCCTTGGCTGGGGGAACACAGAAGCACAGTCACAGGATATGGGGTCAGTTAGTTACGTCTGAGATGAAATTTTTTGTCAATGAGGGGATTGTGAATCTTTGGAATGTTCTACTACAGAAGCTTGTGGATGCCCTGTCATTGAGTTTTTTGTAGATTGAGATTTTGTAAATTCTCATTCTGGGAATTAAGGGAAATTGTTGGGAAAATGGAGTTGAGTTTGAAGATCACCCTGATCGTATTAAATGGTGGACTCAACGGGTTATATGCTAACTCCTGCTCCTATTCTTTATATTCTTTTGTAAAAATATACAAGCACTATAACTGGCAATAATGCTGTGGTTTATTTTTCTTCATATTCCCACTCAACACTTTTCACCCAGAAACTCTCATGATTTTTCCAGTTAATTTCAGTTGAACTTATTCTTTTAAAATAAAAACAATTAAATAATATCAGGACATTATATTCCAAAAACTGGAGAAGGAAAACATCAGGTTTCTTCCGCTAAGTTATTAATTCTGATGTAATGTGTGATTTTCTGGTTAATCACCGCTGGGGAGGCTCACATCCAATCTGGGACATGCAGCATAGTTGATTCCCCGGTCCGACGTGCACGTTTTGTGGCGTGGGTGCCTGACCAGAGGACCAGAGGATCCCGCCGATGGAGAATTCCGCTGGTGATGTCTCACTGCCATGGTTGAAGAGTGTATAAGTTGGCCACTGATTAGATATTCCCTGTGGGGGTGGGGTAAACATCCCATGGCTAATTGAGGGACAGCCTCTGACAAACCTTTCTGCATGTTGGCAACCAGATGCAAATCCCTGCCTTTTTCCCCAAGGGCAGAGTAAGAAATGGCAACTTCGAGATCTGGTTACTTCAAATGTTTTATTCACCGTGATGGGAAAGTGATACATGAAACATGAGACATATGCACCCCACAAATGGAGCTTCTGCGCTGCTACTGATAGGTCAGTTGTGTCTTGTTAAGCCATTTCAGAGGACAGAAAGAGATACTTGTGGAGGAGAACAAGGGCTGGATTCTGCGACTCTAGGGCTATGTCCCCATGCTGGCGTGGGAGCAGTGGCGTATTATGACAGAAAAAATGGCACAAAATGGCCATCGATTCCCCGCGTTGCTGGGGGCTAGCATGCTGGCAACATATAGCACCTGGCTCTAGCTGCCGACACGTCCCGGAGAATTGTCAGGCATCGCAAAAGCGGCGCTGTCCCCGATTTGGTCGGTGACTTGGATTCTCCAGCCGAACGCGATTTTGGTGTTGGCGACTGCAGAATCCAGCCCCAGGTGTGCATTATAACTTTGATATTGGGCCTACCTGAATTCTTCCCCAGTGTCAAAGCCAGGAAATGTAAATTAGAATATTTAACTCAATTAAAAATACTGCATATAAAGCAAAATAAAGAGGCAAAGTAAGATAGAATCAAGAGAGAGAAATGAAATAAATTGAAAATAAAGGTAAAAATAGAGTTATTTTAATTGTTTACTTTCTTAAATTTGCTAACGTCAAAGGAATGAGACACCACACTTGTAAAAAGCAATTGTTCCGGACTGAGTATATTGTTCAGCAGAAATTAAGACTTACCACACCATCAAATAATCATTTACACTTGAATGAGCAAGCCCTAAGTTCGTGTGCTAGATTATTGGATATCTAATGGATAAGTGTATCAACTTTATATCGTCACACATATGCAGTGTAAAATTGCAAAGTGTTGTGCTAGTTTGGCAAAACCTCTAGAGGAGCAGGGCAATTTGGACATCAACCCCTTGATTTCTATGTTTAACTGTGCATGTGTGCATGCCAGAATTAGCTGTTCAACTTGATCCTTAAGAATGACAAGACTATCCTCATATTATTATCATGAAATCTGGGCCATTTACCTGCTTCTAGCCTAATGCCACTTTTTCTCGTAAAATCTTTTCCATTGCTCTCTTCTTTCCAGTCCTCCCTTTTGTTTGGCTGCCAATTTCGTTTTTCATTTCGGACTCCCTTCTCCCTCAAATATGCATCTACATTTGGAGTACTACCAATGTCTGCATTACTAAGTTTATTAAACATTTTTTCTGCTGTGCTTCTTTACACATTATTGTGCCAGAAGGAAAGACTCTGGTTTACGTTCTAGAGATACACATCATTTTGTTACTGCTCTCTTACTCCATGGTTGTGCTTGTGTGCAACAAGGGCAATGCATGGAACAGTGTGCAGTGAAATTATATTTCCTACCCCTGGTGGGTGGGTTTTGGGGAGCCATGAGGTAAGTTACTGATTATAAAATTCTCAGCCTGCACTTGTACCAACAATTTTATATGACAGGTCCAGTTTGGTTTCTGGCCAGAATGTGGATGGTGGGGAACTTAGTGATCATAATGTAGTTGAATGCCAAGGGTAAGTGCTCAAATTTTCTAAATTTGAAGATAGTCATTGCCTTGTACTTGTACTGACTGGAAAGTATTTTTTTCTTATTAGCCCAAGTTTAAATGTTGCCCACATCGTGTTGCATGCAGGTAATAATGCATAATATAAGGAGTTTTGAATGAGACTGAACACTGTAAACATCATTGAACATGTCCCAATTCTAACCTGATGATGGAAAGTTGGTTGTTGATGAAACTACTGCAAATGGTTGGGCCTCGAAACGTGTGGCGGAATTCTCCGCTGGTGGCCAAAATCGTGGAGGCCGTCATGAACTCGGCTGAGGTTCACGACGGCCTCGGGGCCCGCTCCCCGCACCTAATTCACCCCCACTCGGGGGGCTAGGAG